>NW_011342006.1:271548-313911 GCF_000735185.1 Notothenia coriiceps
CCCACCCCCACCTTAGGCGGCGGAACGACAGTAATAAATATTCATCAGGGGACTCATGCTGTAGCCTCGGTTCCCCCTCAACAAAGGGTCCCCTAGCTAATGGTGTCCATCCTTGGCAGCCCCCCTGGAGAGATCCTGTGGAGGGGATGAGATCATTAAAGCATGACACGGGCTCAAGGCCGGACCTATCATGTCACATCAGCATTTATCCAACCAGAGCCCCCCCACCCCCACCCCCTTAAGTCTCAACCTAAGCCGACCCCACCTTCGCTCGCTGCCCTCTATAGATTTAGATGAACACAGACAGCTTTTGAAGGTTGGCTGGGCTGCTCTCGTCGTGTTAGTTCAACTTCACAACTTCCTAATTGGCACCTTGGTTTTGGTCCTTGCTGAGATCAGTGTTTTTTTTTTTTTTTACCTCAACTTGTTCTTCTCAAGCTCCTCCAAATGTGTCGAGCGTGCATTTTTTTTCACAAGGCTGTTTGCTCTCTCTTGCTTTCTTCTCACCCTCTCTTTCCGTATCACTCTTTCTCTGTCCTTCTCTCTCTCTCCCTCTCACATCCCCTCCTTCTCTTTCTCTGGGTGACCACACTCAGCGATTTCTATTTCCTGTGGGTGTGATGTCTCTCCTCCACAAGCAATCAGCTCTGATTTGTCAGCGTTCTTCCAGGCGATTCATAGAAATTCAGCAAGCACCTACAAAAGACGTCTGTGTCCCTTCTCCCTACCTCTACTGCCCCTGTGCTCCAAGCTGCGGCTCCTGCCTCTCGCACCCTTTGCCAGACACTCACAAAAGACCTGAAATCATTTATGCAAGGAAACATGTGTGGAAGGAAGTAGAGTGTCCTTTAAATGCCACAATTAAGAGAGTTAACTTGTCAAATGAAGGGCATTCTGTGCAATCAAATGAAGGCTGGGAAATATGGATTATAACTACTCACAATATATTTGACCAAAAACCTCAATATCAATATTGCTACGATATTGTAGGGTTGACCTTTTTCTGGTGCTTTAATAAAAATATTTACACACAAGAGCTTTCAATACTATGGTATAGATATAATACATCAATAATAGAAATTAGAAAATGTACTCATGATGCTTCCCTTAAAAGGAAAAGAGAACACATATGCCATATAAGAAAATGACGATAACCAAACGCAACATCTAGTCTGAAATCACTGTATCATTTTTGTATTGATATATCACCCAGCCCTAAATCAGACAAGTGCTCATTGTGAAATACCTCTATTGTGGTTTTCTTTATTTTGGTGTTTTTTTCTCATCCCAATGTGTTTGTGTGAGTCTGCCTCTTTGTCTCAGTGAGGTATGACATGCCCGGTAGTGGAAGGGAGCAGCTGTGCGTTGGACCTTGTCTGTGTTGTGGTGCCATGCCCTGTCATTGGTAGCCGTCTGTCGGCGGCAGCCTGAGCTGGAGGGTTGCAGCCGGGCTCAATCATTCCTCAGTGTCATATGGCGAGCTTTTAGCCATGCCAAGCCATGCCAAGCCATGCCTACTACGTTACCCTACACACAGCTGTGGGACAGAATAGCCTCTTCAACTCTGACAATGTGCCATCTCTCTGCAATTTCAAGATTGCAAGTGTTTTTTGAACAATATAGCATCTTGGCGGCTGAGGGGAAAATGATAGGCTTATATGAAATTTGGAAGAAGCAGCCTTTTTTTTTTCTACTCTCATCCCGGTAGCTATTAGTGGAGTACTTTCCTGTCTATTTGTCCATTATCTGTGCATCATCAGGCAGACCATTATCCCATTATGTTTTGCATCTGTGGTCCAAATGCTTACTGGAAATGAGTCACCACACAGGCCGGTGAAAGGTAGGTGTTACTATCAGTCAGCTATTCATAGCCAGCCCCACATGGATGAAAGTATCCCATTTAAAAAGTCCTCCGCAGAACGCGAAAGGCTTTTTTCCTGTGGGCATTTGCATCACAAGCAAACATTGCAGTTTTATGAGGCGCCAGAGGACTTTTTTGAAGCGAAAGCATCAAGAATGCGAGTCACAATCTGACCTCATGTTATGTCCCCAGCCTGTGTGATAGTGTCGTATTCAGGTCATTTTTAACAAGCGTCTGTCTCTGCCTGTTTGGCTCAGGTGACCGGTCCACCTGTAGCACCCTTTTGTTGCCATGGAAATATACTGGCGGTCTTAGTGCACTTTAGAGCTACGACTCTTCTCTTTCTTCTCTTCTCTGCATACACATGAACACTATCTTAGTGACACAAGCACACACTCTTTTCAAGATTTGTTCCTTTGTTTTCTGTTTCGATGCTAAAAGGTTGTAAAGGCCCACATGCATTTGTTTATGTGCCTAGTACAAACACACACTGCTGGGCTGAGTAAATCAGCTTACAGATGCAATGTGCTGCCTGGGCTGACTGTGGTGGGTGCCGGTGTCGCTGACACAGCATTTTATGTGTGTAGTGTAAAGCACCCTGGGCCATAACTGTTTGTGTGTGTGCGCAGACTTATCCTGTGGCAGAGCGCATACAGTGGAAGGCCCCCCCCCGCCTTCTGTCCGTCTTAATACCAGCAGGTTAGATTTCTGGTGTGCGCAGCTTTTCTTGGTGTTCCCTCAGTACAGACATGACACAATACACTGCAGTGCAGCCCTGTTGTTCTGCATGGTAACCAAGGCTCTGCAGTAGTTACAGCATATTCCCTTTTCATTGATTTATGGGATTATTGTCGGACACTAGCCAAACGTAGACAGGTATGAGTGTATAGCTGCTACAGTAGATGAAAGCTTGCCTTGTGTCCCTCTGTGCTTTATATTAGCTGAGCTAAACGGTAAAGTAGAAAGGCTGAATGCTTTGTTTTAATCCATCCACATCCTCTGCTGTTTCTGCTCTGAGAGGCTGCACTTAACAGAAGTGACTTCTCTTGAGTTTTGTTTTTCCAAGAAAAACAGAAAAGGTGAATTGCTGCCAGACAACTAAATGTTATCCTCCTCCTGACTCGCCACGCTGCTGGTTGAGTGCAGCGCAGTAGTGAAGTGAGAGACCTGGGGTGGATTGGGAAATGCATACCACCAAGGTATTTGTTCATAGTGACAGGTGCAGTAATGGTCCACTCACTGAACGGACTTGGCATCACTTGAAAGGAAGTCCTTGACCCACTTTGTGCTTTGTGTTTTCAAAGGAGTTCGTCATGCTGTAGCCTCATTGTCTGAAAACACATTTGGGTGCATTTCACAGAAATCTTCCTTCCAGGTCTTTCTCTTGTGATCGTTTTTCTATATGCTGATATTGACTTTGCTTCCTTACAGACAAACCAGCAGTACAGGTGGACGCGGCTCTCGGGGCATGACTACCACAAATAAGGGAAACAAGGCCTTGAAGGTAAAAATCGCTTGACGCCAAATTTTAAAACGGTGAAATGCAAATACTAAAACTAACGCTAACTAATCCCCATCGGCAGGTGAAGCGGGAGCCAGGGGAAAATGGCACCACCCTGACAGACGACGAGCTGGTGACCATGTCCGTGCGGGAGCTTAACGCGCACCTACGGGGCCTGACGAAAGATGAAATCCTTCAGCTGAAGCAGCGGCGGCGCACCCTGAAGAACCGGGGCTACGCTGCCAGCTGCAGGGTGAAGAGGGTCACCCAGAAGGAAGAGCTGGAGAAGCAAAAGGGTCTGCTGCAACAGGAAGTGGACAAGCTTGCCTCAGAGAACGCCAGCATGAAGGTGGAGCTGGATGCTCTGCGTTCAAAGTATGAGGCCCTCCAGAGCTTTGCTAGGACTGTGGCCCGCAACCCTGTCATCTCAGCCAGGGGGCCCATGGCCTCGGTCATAGGGCCCCTCATCCCTGGTAAAGTAGCTGCCACCAGCGTCATCACCATCATCAAATCCAAAACACAGGCTAGGTCGTAGTAGCAGAAAGGGCGGGAGGAAGATTTGAAAACTAGTCAGTGCATTGTAACATGCCGCAGGATTACCTGTCTGTTTTAACCCTTGGCACTAACACTAACAATATGCTTCCCAAATTCACTCTGAAAGTATGACTCAGCAGTCTGTCAGCAGATACATTGTGCTTCAGAGTGACACAATCAAATTGTACGATTTAGGAAGAATGGAGACGCGAGATATTTAATTGAAAAAGCAGATTGTGGTTTCAAAAAGTCAGTAATATTGGTTGGAAGAGGTACACAGTTGATTGATCAAATTTAGACTGTTAATACATTTTGTATTTATAAGGTACTTCAAGTGTATTTAAGGCTGGGCTCTAAAGATGTTTCCGTCCTAAGAATTAGCCTTTTTAGAGTCTCACTACTAATACAAATATATTGTTTAACTAACCCCTTGCCTGTTATTATGCACTGACTTATCGTTGGTTAAAAAACAATCGGTTACAAACTATTAGTGTGGATGCTACAGGTGTCTACATAACAGCCTGACTAACCCAAACTAGTAAATTAGTCAAAATTGTGATTTTGTCGCTCGTCTGTCAACAATATAAGCACGAAATAATGCTCCCAAATCTAGCATTCATTTCTGTTTATCTGTGACGGGCTTTAATGAACTTGTCATTATCAGTATGACTGGTAGATGCAATAATATATGTATGCACTGAAAAATACAAAGAGGTCTTGCATATTTATGGTTTAGGAGAAACGTTTAGAAATGATCAGCAGTTCTTATTGTTCCAGAGCTGAGTGCCATTCCAATATGACAAGATTCTTCTTCAATATCTGAAAACATGAATGTTATAACAGTAATATCCTCGTGTTTAGTGGAAAACAGTGAAATCCACGAACATTTTGAAACATCATTTTTGCTCATAGAGAGAATATGTTCAAGTTGTTTTGTTTTGAAAGATATATATTGCATTTTTCTTTTGTAATTACTTGTTAACAGGGCCGTGAGATCTTTCCAAGAGAAAATCTTTACACAAGCTTTACTGTTTGAATTGTTAAGGTGTAGAAAAACTTTGTCTAATGTTGAGTTCTTGGTTTTTATTACTAGGTAGATTACCTTCCATCGTTTCTAGAAATACAGATACAGAAAACATAAAAAAAAAAAATTCCTGTGACATCTTTTTTGCAATTGTACCGAAAGTGGCTTACTATTGAAGTCTGATAGCTTTTTTCTAGTGACTAGGCGCGTACTGTGGGGTAGCGCGTGATGTGATGTGTAAGTGACAAGTTGGCAGTGTCGTTCACTGTATAGATGTCAATGCTGTGCTATTTAAAACAAATCTGTAGAGCTAAACTAGGTGGTGTAAACAAGGTCAATTGTCTTTGTGCGTATTGGCATCTGTGATATCCTCCGCTTCCTTGGTGTTAGTTACAAATCATTATTGTCATTAGAAGTTTACCACATTGAGCCATTTAAGACAGAATTGGGTGAAAAGGCATTATTGACTTTTCACTTTAAGCTTAACGTGATCCTGTCATTGCAGAATCTGAATTATGGTTGCCCCTGGTGATGGATGCCCTCTTAAAAACATCCTCTGTGACATGTCGGGAAGATTTTATGATCGTATCCATTCTAAATTGGTTTGAATTAGATTGTCGGGATATAAATGATAACCCTTTTTAAATGAAGCTTTTTAAAGTCTAAATGAAATGTGAAGTCAACAGTGTTGTTCCCCTCCACTTGTTAGACTATATTGATAACGTTGCATCATTGAACTTAAACCTCCAAATGGTGCAGCATTACTTGTGAATTTACCCACCGGATTTTCAGATTAAAAGCGCTAGCTAGGGTTTGACTGAGGGTTTGTATGCACTAAGCTCCTGCTTGTTTTGCTCAGGACAAAACAGGTCACTCTAAAAAATGAACAAACTATTCTAGAAGAGATGTAGGGGATGGCAGCTCTGTTCATTTGTTTCCGCCCTTATTTTTATGTCATAAAGGGCTTCAATCCACACTCAGAAAGACACACAGCGAGACCACGTAGAATTACAATCATCAACTGCTGCCAGCAGCGCTCCTATTGTGCCAAGTGTCGCATCACTCTCCTCTGAAAAGGAATTGAACGGTGGAGTTAAAGGAAAGTAGTAGAAAACGTGAACAGTATGCACTTCATGGGGATCTCACTCTCACGCTGGTCAGAATGTCTTACAGTGTCGGCGAGGTGTTAATCTGCAGTCACTCAAAAACTACGCCTCAGCAAAAACTCCTGGGTGCTGGTTCTACTGTATGTGTGCAAAGTATCCTATCCTCAAAACGCTTAGCTCTCTACATTGACTGGTTAACTGTGGGAAAATATATATCTGACTCTTGACATAGCCCAGTATCGATGTTGGCGTCCTTATTGCTGTGGCAGTCTTGTGGAGTGAATCTTTTTCGTGTCAAGTGTCTTTTAAGGTGTTCTAGAAACGCCGTCGACCAATCTCAATCTCCGCTAGAGATGACGACTCTCTTTCTCACACATACAGGTGTATAGTATGTAGCTACAGTAGGTAATAAAGACCATTGTGAAAAAGTGACCCTTAATATGCAACTCAGTGGAAAGGTGTGAAAGAGTAGGTGTAAGAATAATCAATATTGTCAAAGTGACTATGGTCTGTTATTTAATAATTCTTGCTGTTTTGTAGTTTTTTTTTGTAAAATGTGTTTTTTATTTCGCCCTCAGACTTTTGAAATGGAAGAGCAATTGGCCCTTGTTTGTAGTAGCTAACATTAAACAGTGTTTTAAAGGAATCGTGGGACCTTACTCACTAATTTCTCTGGTCTAAAAGTATCTGATTTACAGGATCTATGAATTGGACTTGGATATCTGACTGAAAGCGATTATATATTAATGTTTGTACACTGAGTGCAATGGTTGTTACAATAGATTCTGTCACAAGGGCCTTTTGCAATATCGTATTTTCTTTGGTATGCGTGTGTGCGTGTGTGTGTTTTGTACATTTGAGGTTCCTCTGCTGCTACACCAGTCATTAATGCTCGTTGTTTGCTGTAGCATCATCCACAGCATTTCTGTTCTCATTATGTGTTGGGTGTGTTTTTTAAATTGATCTTAACACTGTCATTTGTTCTGCAGATTTTATTTTTAATTGGTTATGGCTTTTTTTCTTCTATTTTTTCGTTTTGTTTTTACAAGCAACAAGGTAGAGAGGAAAAATAACAGCACTTGTGTTGCAGATGAATTGAATAGCTCTTACCACATTGGCTTTTTTCATGAAATGATGCTTTGAAAACAGCCGACTGTGCAGGTTTCTTGCTCTTACTCCATGGAGTGGGACTGTGTTTCAAAGGTATAAGGATCTGACTAAAGCGTGTAATGCAAAGTAAATTATCTGTCTTTGTTATATTTCTGTATGGGTTGTAATAAAATATTGCAGTACTTTGTATGAAAACAGACAATAGTTAATTGTAACTATTTATAAATTAAATTATTGTACTTTTTGCAATCTGTAGATAAGTACTATGTATTCATATATACAGTAACAACTGTGGATTTAAATGTGATTCTGAGGTGTCTAAGTTATTGATGTATATATTGTATGTTTGTTGATACAGCTTACTTTATTTTCTATAAGACCAATAAAATGTTTTGGAAAATGATTTGATGCCCTACTACTCTGTCTTTTGAGGCTTTTAAACACTGTTGAAATGGGGTTTTATCATATTCTGTGGCGTCATTGACCCAGTTTGAAACCAGTAAAAATAAACTAGTGGGGAAGGCTCTCTGCCGTCCAGGGTGGGTTTTAGAAGACAGCGATCATTTAGATGGCACGATTTCTTTTTCTGTGATCCAAAAAAAGCCATTGGGCGACCCACTTTGGCTAACCTCAGTGGACGTATTTTTGGCCCGACACGAGTAAAACATTAGAGTCATGAAGGATGTCTAGGTGTGCTTGTCCTAGATTGGGAGGAGTAGTGAGTTAGTCATCTGTGCTCCCTGTGGGCCTCCTAAACCCCCTCTGTCTCCTTGCACCTCATCAAACATCAGCAGCGTTTCAACCCCAGCACATTCAAAACACATCTCGAGAGAACACGGGGAGACAAAGAGACAGATGGCTGAAGATGAGCTAAATCTTACCTCTCCATCCTGCAGGGCAAGTCTAACCCCCAGTGCCTCTGCACCAATGCAGCGTGGTATTGTTCCCCCCCTTCTCCTAAATTGAAGAGGCTCCTACAAGTTTGTGTGACCTGTGCCTAAAAAACAGGCTCCTCTCCTCCTCTGGATGCCTGCCCCAGACAACCGGATGGCCTCTGAAGAGTTGATTAATTTGGTGGGTTGGGTTAAGGTAAGCTGGTGGGCAATCTAGGACAGCATTCTTCATCTTCACCCACTTCTGCAGCAGGTGCCTGCCCCACTTCTCAGATCGCAGCTCCGCTGTACAATTAATGTTGCCATCCCCATCAGCAAGGACGTTCATTTAGCACGTCTACCCTGCCAGAGCTTGGCACGGGGCCCCGCTCTGCAAATGTCAGCATGGCAGAGGACATGTCTGTTTATAAGAGGTGTTGGGTGAGAAGTGCATTTCTCCTTGATCACATCAGCATAATGGTTGTTATTCTCCTATCTAACAATTTTTTTACAAATTCAGAATCATCGCCTACAAGCCAGATAAAGGACTCCTGACCACGGGAGAGACAAGACAGAAGACACCATGATATTAAACAGCTTGTGTGGAGTAAGTTAACCTTGCCCCAGTTTATATGCAATACGTGGGTATGGGTTTCCCTCTGCTGGTGCCTCTGTGTAAATACTACAGTATGTGAGATTTAATAGGGTTTTTCCACAAGATGACGCCAAACACTCCTAACAGAAGGATTTCCCCTCCAATGCACATCTTTATCAAACAGGTAAGTCATCACCCAACTTGTTGAATTTTTGCAACTATGACTATCACCCAAATGTACACATGATCTTGTTATTATAGTCCAGGGCTGGTCCTTATTGAGATTTTAGGATTAGGAATATCTGCAATGTCATACAAACTAATAACAGCAATGCAGTAAAGGTATGTGTTCAGATTTGGTTGACTAAAACATTGCTCAACATCGTTTTGAGTGCATTGTACTGGAATATAACACACATCTTTCACTTAAAATAAAACACACCACAACATTATCTTTACACGGACTGAATATAGTGAGCACTGCAATCTTTACTAAAATAAAGATGAGATGCACTCTGCAGGTTTGATGGGTTGCATCATTTGTATTGATTCCACATAATATGTAAATGTAGATATCATCACTGAAAAAACTGGAACGTTTAGTTTAAATGTAGGCCTATGTCTTTGGCAAGCGTTTATGTATGGCCTATATTTTAATTTATACATGTAAATGCATTTATTTATTAGACTAGATTACATTCACCTTTATTGTCATTGCACAACGAAATGTGTTTGCATCCAACCAGAAAGTGGAAATAGTAGTGAAGTGCATGCTGTTTCAATACATTCACATAACAAACTATGTTGTAGTAATGTACATACATGTATATTTGTATGAATACATATTCTAATCATAATTTTACTTTTATATTAGGCTATTATATCATTCTTATTGATACATTTCCACGAAGCTAAAGGGAAGATTATCTCCAACACTATAGACTAATTATTTTTGTCAAAGCATGTTTAAATACTTTAAAGATTAAAGGACATGTCCCATCTTATCTTTGTTATAGTTGTTATTTTACAGGGGTAACTTGCAGAAAATTGAAGTGAACATACAGACCAAACATTGGCCTTTCATCGAAGACAGCTTTGGCAGACAGCCTGGCATATCTGTGGGAATCCAGATATTGTCACATGACCGAGGAAATTTGCCGCTATTATGTAACAACATGTCGGCTGCTTGCACCGGCCACTCATCGTACGATTCAGCCTGCGTCAAGCTTGCCATCAAGAACACATTATTTTCATGTTTGGTCTTTTCAAAATAAAACCAGTGACGACCAATATGTGTTGGAATGACTTTTATTAACAGGACTTCCTTTTCTTTGGGATGATGTGCTTTCTTCGGCCGACTTGACATAGCGCGTCGTGCGTCGTGCGTCGTTGCGTCGCGGGTCGAGGAGGCGTTGGCGCATCGCACGACTGCTGCCGCTGGTGCTGCTGCTGCGGACACACAACCCGGCTGTCCTGCACTGAAACGGGGGACGCAACTGACACTGTCACCATCTTAACTGGAGGGGCTCACTCTGTGGATACAGTTGCACTTTAATTTATCACTCACCAGCTTCACCGCAATGATCAAAAACGGTCATCACAACCACCAAGTGAGCACGGTAGCCGGGAAAGACGCAGGGACGACCCCCGGAGCTGCAGCCTGCAGTCCCGAGAAGAGGAGGAGAAGAATCCGGGTGTGGTGTGACGGCTGGTGAGTAATTTACCGGATGAATGATGGTGGGATGGAGATGGTAACAACGTTGGTTGGTCGTGCGCATCGAGCCCGTGTGGATGAATGTGTCAGCCTGTGTTATCATCCACCGCCGGGACAGGCCTGCTGCACAGCTCTCACATGACTACTGCTCCATTCTTCAGAGACATCCGTGTACACACAACTTTTAGTTGAATAGTTTCCTTTATATATACTATCATGAGAGTTGCAATGACCATAGTCTCTGTGGATCAAGATTTATTATCACGTTGCATTACTTTTTTTTTAAATTACCACTGGGGCATCATATCTCAATTGTTCACCTCAGGACAGATTTACATTGATCTTTACTGCTGCATTTTATCACACTGTCATGTAGATGGAGCCTTACTATGACAAGCGATGTGAATATTCCATGTGTATGCTGGAAATAACATAGTATAAAGTGCTTTAGATACAAGTGTTTGTCAAATCAATTTTAGAGACAAACAACATTTTTTTAAAACACAATTAACATTTTGCCAGTAAGGTGGCGAAATGTCTAAAGTTGTACATATGTTATACTAAAAATCAATGGCTGTGGCCACACAATGTTTCACTGTTTCATCCTCTAAACTGAGTATGAATTTAACTCATAATAACTGACTAATACTGGTAGGAAATAGGGTTGGCTTAAGGATAGCTTCACAACGTATAATTATTCAGATCTAAACTTTGGGACAAAACCAAGAAGGTCATACTGCCACAGAGATGTTAAACTAGTGATACAATGAAGTTTAAGTATAGGTAAAGCAAAATGAGTTTAATTCACTGCTAAATATGGCTGACCGTATCAATTCTATACATTTTAAGACCAGATTAATTACAGCACATGCACCATTTCTCAGTTTCAGGGTTCAGGTATGTTGCATGCTGCCTCACTGTCACTGTGATAACTGAATATAACAATGAGTCACTGTTAACATTGTTAGTAACATCTGTTCTTCAAACTCAAACTTTTTATCTTACACGCACAGAATGATAACGTACACATACATTTTTTAAATAAATACTTAATTGCTTTGAAAATGTATTTACAATTGATAGACTGTGATGTTCAAACCCAGAACAATAACACACTATACACCTCAGATCACTTGTTTACCCGTTCCACTCTGAACCTATACTTAGTTTGACTATTCAAGGTATTACTTTCATGAAGACATAATGACACCTCCACAAACAACGTGTCTTCTTTCAGCAGTGTAATGGAATAAAAACAATTATGATAGAGTTGAGCAAGGCGCTCACAGAGCACCAGGCACGGCCTTTAATGCAATACAGGTGATTAATGTTAACACAGCTGTGGGAAGGGCAAGGCTAACCAGAAATTGCTCTTGTGGTCACATCAGTTGAAAAACAATCACATCAAATGCCAAAAACAAAGACACCTTTTTTCTATTGTGCTCCTCCAGCTAAATGTCTAATATTATAGTTTTTAGACTAAATGTATTTACATTTAAGCATCAGTGTATCGCCGAACTTGATTGATGACCACTCTTCATGTGAGGGACATGCCTAATAATTCTGAACACACTGAACAGGTTTGATGGACAGCAGATGTGTCAGCTGTATATACCTCACAAATTTAGAGTAACTGATATATTGAAAGACTTTTTAGAAATGTATTGCCAACTATTTTGACAACCGATTACTCATTTGTGACACTGTTTCCAGCCTGTCAAAATCAAGTTGATTGAATGCCTTTCATTTGAAATTATAAAAGGCATGGTTCACAATTTTTACGATGCATAAAACTATAAATAGATAGTGAAAGTAATTGTTAGCTGCAGCTCTAGAACTGCCTTCTCTGTGAAAAACACCAAGCCCTGGTGGACAGTCTGGCTCCATGGTGCAGTGGAAAAATAAATGTTTTGAATTTCTGTGCATGAAGGCCAGGATTATGGTGTCTTTCTCTAGTAGAATTCCCGCTATTTAGGTGGGGCTGCCTGTCCTTGCTTTGATGGAATGTTGCAGAATAATTGGGATGCCAGAATATTAACCGGTGGGATGAGCATGCAAAGAGAACCAATGTCAACAGAGCCCATGTCATTAACCCACGCCAACCCCTCCGGCCCACACCTGCTACGGCCATTATGTCTCGTCACTGAGCACATTGTTTCCCAAAGCCCTGCTGGACACCACCACTCTCTTACTGACATCCAGCATTGTCAGCAGTATGTTAGGAAAATCCCAAGAAAAGAGCATAGTCACTTCATCTGTTGAGACATCTTTGACTCTGCCCCTTCTCCTCTGCACAAAGCAACGATTCGTCACAATGAAAAGAGGTGATGGGGGCTAAAGATCAGTTCTCAGAGAAGCATCATCACTAGAGTGTAAGGTCCACTTCCACTGTGTTTCAGCTGACGGAGTGTATCCAAACATGACTATAAAAGAGCTATTTAAAGCGTCAGTGAAGGTCAAATGATTCAATAAAGAAACAAAAACAATACACCCTACTTTTAGTTTTTCTTCAGGTATTTTAATCTTTCATTTGACTTGAAAACCTCACCAAAATGTCAAGAATATACTCTCTTTAAAGGTATTTCCTACCCATTTGTTTATATCACTGTGTCTACAGGTGTCTGTCTGGTGTTGTTCTTGAGAGGTGCGGTTTAGGTGTCCGTTAACAGGCTAAGCTAATTAATATTTCATCATCCCACAGTCATGATCCAACCCTGCTAAAAAATACAAAAGGAATACGGTAACACACATTGGGCATCCAGCTAGTGTAACACTCACAGAAACAGCCTCCTGGTCTTATATAACTCCGTCTGGGTCTCCAAGTTTCCTTATTCATCCACCTCCAAATGCTCCCCCTGACATTCTGCCGACCCTGCACTATCCCCTCAGACCTGAACACATGGATCCCATTTTCCCACATTGACAGCACACATAGAAAATTCTCCTAAACAAGCCTCTTCTTGTATTTTTCAATTAGTCAATACTGAATCACATAGATAAGCCCTGCAGCATAGTAATGGTTGTTTTTGTGTTACAATACACTCAAGTGCAGTCAAGGCTGTTTTCAGTCAGGCTGTGTATAGTGACACCACAGATGCTGTCTTTCATTAGCATAGCCTAGGGGCTGAAAACAACATGGGCTTCTGTTACTGTTGTGGCTGTGTACATACTGCAGCTCTGGCAGTGCTCATCTGTTTTCTTATTGATTCTTCAAAATGCTATTTATAGTGGTGTTTTGCACTTAACTCCTGGGAGAGCTCACGTGTAATTTAATGCACTAGAGAGGACACAGATGCCAATTCTTTTTTTACTTCAGTCATCTAAAACATTTTCTTTTATTAATTATTGGGAATCTTCAAGTTAATTGCTCTCACATTTGCTGATGGTTATAGTTGCTACAGTAACTTAATGACTCTGTGGTCAGATCTTAATTAAGTCAATGCATCTTCAGTGGCACCTGGAGACACTTTCATCAGTCATTGAACTTTCCTCCCTTTTTTTGTTCATGTTTAATTAGAGCAGAAAGAAAAATGACTGATGTCAGCTGTTGGCAGTAGTACTAGTGATGGAAGGCTAGTGCCCATCTGTTTTCTATTACTATGCTAGATTACCATGTTACAATCTCCGTCTCCAATCTGTGCTAATCTAATTATCTACAGATGGCACCATAGCCTGGGTGGAGTGTGATGGGAGGAAAAACACACTGTGCTTTTGCCTTTTATATGTTTAGACTTTTATTAGACCACATGATTACATTGGTGGGTCGATAATATCAGGAATATCAGCGTTTTAGCATGATTGCATACATATCAGTTGGTGATTGCTTTTTATTGATTTATGCAGTGATTTGATTCTTGTTTTGGTCAAAGTTACTGCAAGTTGCCAGAACACCTTGTTGGTGTACTTACATACACTCATCTGAGTGTTAAAGAGAAGCTGCCGATTTGAACTTTGAGACCAATGTCAAACTCACCACAATGCTTCATTCTCCATTATGTTTGACTGAAATCAAGCATGTTGTACTGAAAAAGAGTTGTACAATGTGTTTTGATAAAAATAGCAACTACCTGATCTTATTACTGTATTTCAAGACATGCTTTGTCTTACAGCTCCTGTAACTCGCTACCTTGCTTTAACTTGAATGTGACATCTTATCTTCTTATCCTCCTAGCTATGACATGGTTCATTATGGCCACTCCAACCAGCTGCGACAGGCCAAGGCCATGGGAGATTACCTCATCGTTGGAGTACACACAGATAGTAAGACTCAGAACTATGGACTTAAGTTGTTGAATTAAAGCCTTCTCTTTAAAGGAATACACCAAAACGGATCATTTGTATCTCAATTGCTCACCGTGTGTTACCTTGAATTTGTAAAGAAAACCTCTGCATTCTACATGTTGAATAAAAAAAATACAGTCTTTATCAATTGGAGTAAATGTTTAATTCCATCCAAGGGAAAATACTTAGGTTGTGTGTTTGAAAACTACTGTTCATTTAAATGGATAAATAACAGTTGGGTTACACAAGTGCACATGTCGAGTGAAAGGTTCTGAACAAATGTGTTGAACCTAATCTTCTCTGTTCACCATGGAGGCTAGACAGAAAGATACAATGTTTACTCCAAGAATGCAAGGACACATGATAAGTCACTGATTGACAAATGAACATTTTGAGGATGGAGTATTCCTTTGAGGTCTAGCTCATCTGTACAGGCTGTTTTAATAACTCTGAAGCTCCCTCACTTCTCTTGCACGATTCAGCCTGTATCTGCTAAGTCTGGAGATCCATGCTACCTGTAGCCTCTGCTTATGTTCCTCAAGTTTCTTTGTAAAGCGACCTTGAGGTTATGAGAGTTATTATCATTATTATTATTATTAAGTTAGTTAGCTTATTTGACTTAGTTTTGACAGTAGTTCAACGACTCAGTGATTTTGCCTCACCCTCCTATGGAACACTTTTCTGAAACTATGAGACTCCCGAATGATTTCATAGTCAGTGCAAGCAGATATCAGTAATCTATCCCTCTACAGTACATAAGTGATAATACATTATGGCATTATGTCTCTCTTTTCCAACAGTATCCTTAACGTGTACATGTTTTGTTTTCAAGGTGAGATTGCGAAACACAAGGGTCCTCCCGTCTTCACTCAGGCAGAAAGATACAAGATGGTGCGGGCCATAAAATGGGTGGATGAGGTTGTGGAAGGAGCGCCTTACGTCACCACCCTCCAGACCCTCGACAAGTACAACTGTGACTTCTGTGTGCACGGAGGTACAGGATATCACTATCTCATGTCTTCATTCAGACATAAAAACGAATAAAGTCATAAACACTTCCAAGTAAACAGTCCTTGATTCATTTCTCCACGCATATGTCATTAATGCTGTTATTTCAGATGATATAACACTGACAGTTGATGGAAAAGACACATACGAAGAGGTGAAGAAGTCAGGGCGGTACAGGTGAGTTCCCCTGGCAGGAGATTCAATAAGACAGGATGAGATGCTCTCTCTGTGTCTCTGAAAGAGTTTCATTGTGTGTTATGTTGTTCCAGGGAGTGTAAGAGAACCCAGGGAGTTTCAACTACAGATCTGGTCGGCAGGATGCTACTGATGACCAAAGCACACCACAGCAACATTGTGAGTACAACCTTGTTCTCTCTGTATGCGCCTATTAAACAGCACACGTCTAATACAACCTCTCTTTCTTTCTTTAGGATAGTTCAGACTATCAGCAGCACACAGACAACTTTGGAAAGGTAGGTACCAAACATATTCACAGCTTGTTTTAGGCCATCAACTAGTTATTATCAAACTCTCAGCTTACTACCAAACGTTCAACGTATATTTTAAATTATTTGCTCTTGATCTTCCTCTTACTTAACAGTTTTGTCATTCAAGTAGTGGCTATGTGTCCTGATGTCAACCATTCTTGCACAAAGGCCTCCACTGGGGACCCACTTTATAATCAAGTTATAGGCCTTGCCAATAAAACAGTCAATGCCACTTCTGTTCTTGGATGGTTCAAGTAGCTTAGAGTCAACATGCTGGGGATTGAAATAGTGTGATGGCAGTAGAGGGTCACTTTGCATTTGAACATTTAAGAATTTGGCGATGGTTGAATAAATGTGCTGGGGATTTGTGGGGCAGCCTTGTGTTAGCTATAAAGCAAAGGTGACATTGCTACTTGCACCACTAGGTGGCGATAATGTAGCGTTGTGATTCTTTTTGGCACACTGCTTGTACTCATTGTGCCTGTTTCTGGATTACATGGTCAGAAGGGCCACAGTCCCTGGACAGGGGTGTCTCAGTTCCTGCAGACTTCACAGAAGATCATCCAGTTTGCTTCAGGACAAGAGCCCCAACCCGGAGACACAATTATCTACGTGGCAGGAGCCTTTGACCTCTTCCGTATCTTTTAAGAACCTCATACTAGTGGTATCATGCACAAATTGTGTAAAATATTCATAATTCTATGGTTTGTAGCTAGAAAACTCATTAGCTTTTTAAAAAATGCCTAGTCCTTGACTTGTGCCCATGAAGACATTGGCCATGTGGACTTCCTGGAAGCAGTGCATAAGCTCGCAGAAAAGCCATACATTATAGTCGGGTTGCACTTTGATCAAGTGAGTCGCCTCACATTTCTTTTCACCTTTATGATGCATTTACTGCCTGCCTGAGTCTAGTGTTGACATTTCACTTTTGCATTTTCTCTTTATTCATATTTTTCAGGAGGTGAACCGCTACAAAGGGAAAAACTACCCCATTATGAATGTCCATGAGAGAACGCTCAGCGTGCTGGCCTGTCGAGTAGGTTCTTCTTCCACCTTCAAAACAGTCCAATGCAAAATTATTATTGATCTGCAAACATTTTGTGTGCAATCGGTTTCTAATTTCTTTTTGTGTCTTTACAGTATGTGTCAGAAGTGGTGATTGGTGCGCCCTTTGCAGTCACAAAAGATTTACTGGACCATTTTAAGGTGAGTACAAGCAATGACAGTATCCTCATCACTATATTCTCTTCAATTAAGGATAAATAAAAAAGCAACCTATTTGTCCCCATGCAGGTGGATCTTGTATGCCATGGGAAGACAGTAATATATCCTGACAAGGATGGATCCGACCCTTATGCTGTAAGAGTCCAATCACAGTCACATTTAGCTTTTTTAAAAACATCTTTATGAAATACTATGATCTGCAGAGATGATGAATCACATTCATATGACATTAATTTCCTTCATTTCCAGGAGCCGAGGAGAAAAGAAATCCTGCGGACTGTTGACAGTGAGAACAGCCTGACTACAGATGCCATTGTGCAAAGAATAATTAAAAACAGGTGAACTTCTCGGTAGAAATAGACCATTTTATGTTATAAACACAAAACATATTGTTCTTAGTTTAAATAAATCTGCACTTATTAAATCGGCATAAACTATTTCATTTGTTTGGATCCAGGTTGCTATTTGAAGCAAGGAATCAGAAGAAAGAGGCCAAAGAGATTGCTGTGATCCAGGCCCTGAAGCGACAAGAAGAGGAGAAAACAAAAGAAAGACCCCAGGCTGTCGTGTAGGAAGGCTCTAAACAAGCACCATCGACTAAGTGTCATCATAACACTGACAATTAATCTAAACTCAACATAACACTGACAATTAATCTAAACTAAACATAACACTGACAATTAATCTAAACTCATGTACAATGAAATCAGCTCTTATATGTGTTATGACACCGTCAGCACAACAATCCTGGCTGATAACAGCAGTCCTTAGGGCAGCCTGTTTATAGCTAGGAGGATATAGTCTGCTGTGTGATCATCAGGTATACACTGTGTGTGTGTGTGTGTGTGTGTGTGTGTGTGTGTGTGTGTGTGTGTGTGTGTGTGTGTGTGTGTGTGTGTGTGTGTGTGTGTGTGTGTGTGTGTGTGTGTGTGTGTATTGTGTGTGTGTGTGTGTGTGTGTGTGTGTGTGTGTGTGTGTGTGTGTGTGTGTGTGTGTGTGTGTTTGCGTGCGTGTGTGTGTATTATATTCGGCATATGCAATTACATGTTCATGTCAGTCACATATACAAACTATGAGGTTATGGACTGTAAAGGTTGGAGCAAGAAAGACAAAACTGTGTCTCTAAATGTCCTTTTTTTGCCTTCAGATATATGAGGGGATTTGGACATATGAAGGGCAAGTGTGTGGACTTTAGATGTGGGCCGGCATTAAACTGTAACAAGGAAGTGATTTGATTAGTCAATACCAGTTGCTGCTTTCTACCCAGCAATGGGTGTAGACCCACATCTGATCTATTTACTTGTAAATTGTATGTACTGTATATTATAGAGTGATTACTGGCTCTCTGGATGATGCTAAAAACACTAGAGAATTGCTTCACTGAATCTAACTTGGGTTGTTTGAATGTGAGAAGCTGTTGAAACTCTTCCGGGACCTCATGTAAATATCAGACCTTTCTCCAGACTGCACTGAATGCTCAGAAAGTCATCAGAACTGTTCAGTTTTACAGCAGAAAAGTTTAACTCAAAAAGCACATTGTCCAGACTTGCACGCCTGGCCTTTTGAGTGGAATTGTCATTTTTTCTTTTAACACTCCTTATCCTAATATATAGAATACCACAGAGTTTTAACAGACTACTTTTAATCATTAATTCGTTTTCTTAGTATAACTAGAGAACTATAACAGATGCTCAGTGATGTTAACTTTATCATAAAATAGACATATTACTGTCATTGAGCCCTGAACAAACATCTGTCTCTATATCAAATGGGATTAAATACTATATTTTTTGTAAATGTATATTTTACTCACATCCTCTCCATTAACTACTGTATAGATGGTTTCATATTGTTAAAAAATAATATGTATGTATGTCAATTTGGAATGTATTCAGTGTAGAGTATAATGTATTGTGCTATTGAGATCTCCCAGTTGATTAGGAACTGATTGGACTACAGTATACTACTGCTGGTAATAACAACACTTTAATCTGAAAGGCTACGTGTCATCCCTTTTTCCCTGAAACAGAAAATGTCTTGCTATAGGAACACTTCAATGTTTTATATATTTCTTTATTTAGTAGGCCTACGTTACAAAGCATGGATTTTTGGACACAAAAAGGACATTTGATCAAGACGTTTTTTTCTGCGTTTTGCATTATATGAGTCACACAGGTTGGTAAATGTCAGACCATTAAGAGGAGTTTTCTTCAGTAGCAGCTTGGTACACCGAAAAGGTCTCAAAGCTTTTTCCAAGAATATAAAAGTGCCTCTGCATTATGATCAATGTGAATGTCTGTTTAATCAGAACCATATCTCTTGCTGGCCTCTGCTGTTTATATAACAAGCATGCTGCAATGCTTTTAGTGACATTTAGAGAGATTTTACAGCAATGTACTGTATGAGGCCAACCCAGTCTCACGGCATTTCGTGTTATAGTCACGAAATAAATGTAATCTATTGATTCCTGTTCACCGACACGATGTTCCCATTTTTTGTCACACAGAATGAAAAGCAATGTATTTCTATTGGCAATAGAAACACATTGCTTTTGAACACGAATCAATAGATTACATTTCGTGACTATAACACGAAAGGCCGTGAGACTGGGTTGATGAGGCAGTGGTGGAAGTAGTAGGCTAGTGTTGTTTTGTTTTTTAACTCAAGTAAAAGAGGCAACGGCAAATAAATAATACTCTATCAAAAGTAGGCTACAAGGCATCCATGCATGTGCCCAGTAAGTTTTCTAGTATATTTAGACGTCTGCGCACCAACGTGAAATTATGCTCTTATTTTGAAGGACAGGTGTTCTTCCTCTTCAGAGTACCTCTGCTTTTAAAAGACAGGCTGTGCACACTTGCCTCTAATTAAGCTAATTAGCCCTTCCGTGTCTTGCTAGCTCTGTTGGCAGTTCAGGCTGTGACTCAAACGACACCGTCATGTTTTGTTGTCTAAATATACTGCCAGTCCCACTGCAGGTAGAGAATTTAATCAAACTGTACAACTAATTTATAAATGGAATGCTTTCCGATACAACTAGCCATGAGAGGTTCATGGTCATAAGTAATCATCTTTAAACGTTTTGGTTTCCTAACAGTGTAAATTGTCTTCCAGTCTAAATTGAGCTATGGAGTAAAACTTCAGGTAGCAGTTAAAGTATAACTTTTTCTCAAATGTAAGTTTGGTTACTGCTCCACATTTATTGAATTTCCTGAGTCTTTTACATGTAGTTTTAAATCACAAAATGTAGTAGCAATAAACGAACTAGCCTACCATTAAAGGAGGCTAGTTAGCTTCTTTTGAGCTAGTCAAACTTTCTTGCTGTAGTCCAACTAGTTTATAGATTACATTTATGATGTATATGAGTGCCAGAAAAATATTTTCTTGATGCTTCTTTTTTTGAAGAATGTCATTTACAAATGTGTTAAGTTAGTTTCGTATTTTATTTAAAAGTAGTTCCAAGGCATACATATCCAAATAAAAAATCTTCCTCAGGTCTGCATGGGATTGTGCCCGGATATCACAGAAGAGGGCAAGAAGGCTAAACTCCGGAGCTCTAAAATAGAGCAAGACATTTTTGAGCATGCAAGGACTGAGATGAATGTGGTGAAAATCCTCATGCTTGGTAAGTTAAAAGCATTTAAACACTACTGCAATGCATCAGGTTTCCCTCAAGTAGGCCTATTGGCCTTTTTGAAGTCAAATCATGTATTTGGTTTGTGTGGTAGGAGCTGCAGAGAGCGGAAAAAGCACCCTCATCAAACAGATTAAGATTATCCACAGTCATGGCTTCTCCAAACAGGACCTCATGAGTTTCAAGGTACTGGAGAGCTCTAAAAAATAAAATGAGCATTCATTTCAAAACCCTGAAATAGTATCATCTGAATCTAAAACAACTTGAAGCGCATGAATTATGTGGAAAAAGTTTGATTGTGATTCCCTTCACAGGCCGCGGTACTAGACAATTTGCTGACCTCTATGAAGTTTGTTCTTCGAGGAATGGGGATGCTGAGGATTAACCTTGCTAACAAGAAAAACAAGGTAAGGAATAAAGACACAGTTTTAGATTAAAGTCCTGCAAAGTCTGTTTGCAGTGCCTCTTTGTCACACTAGATGTCAGTCTTCATCTGTATACTACACTTGTCAGTAGATGATTGATAGAGATTGTAGTCATTATAACTTCTGATATCACAAAGGAGATATTGAGCACCTCTTCTTTGGAATAGTCTTCCATTTCAGATCTGCAAAGCTATTTCCGTTGACTCCTTTAAAAGCAAACGGAAAAACCATCTCTTCGCATCTGTCTTCCTTTTTAAACTAATTTCCATCACCGAGTTTCGGCTAATCATTACCATCACTTCCGTCGCATGCTTTTATCACATGGTAATACTTATGTTGATGTATAATGCTTATATCATTTTTATGCTATGACTTTTGTATTTTGTTTTTTGCTTTTGTTTGCTTTGTACAGCCCTTTGAGGCATTTCTTGTGATTTGGGGCTATAATACATTTTGATTTGATTTGAAAGGCACAACATATTGGTCCAGTTTTACCTTCAGGCATTACATTACTGTTACATTTGGGGGAGAAAAATGACATTGACTTCAAATGTAAATGTATATCGGGTCATCATCTAATTACCTTTTGTCCCATTTACTACAGATGCATGCTCGCTCCATCTTGTCCTGCAGTCAGTGTTTGGGAGACGACGACGAGCTGCTTCCTTTCGTGGCTCATGCCATATGTGCACTTTGGGCCGATCAAGGGGTGCGGGCAGCTGCAGCCAGAGGTTACGAGTTTGAGCTGAATGACTCTGCACTGTAGTGAGTAGAATGACCTTAAGTGACCAATTATGACAGACAGGGGAAATGTCAAGGGAAATTGCAGAAGCGTCTCGTCACCCCTGATCAATACAGAGCCAACAGTAAAGCAGGTGCTGAAAAAACCTTGTCTTCAGGAAATGATTCATGTGACATTTGTGGATCGGGATGCCTAATTGGGAGCAAATTTAAAAAGCAATGTTTGCAGATATCCAGATAGATAGGGAATTAGGGTGGAGAAGATGAAACCGACTACATTAAAGAGTCTTGTTTAATGAGAAAAGGAGTCAAACGGCATCATAGGTGTGAAGCTGTTGGGTAAGGGGGAAATGCTATAGAGGTTTTGTTGAAGTAGCATTAGCTTCTAATTCAAATATTTTGATATAACTGTATTTAACAACATTACATCTCACTGTGTTCTTTATACACCGTTTAACAATTATAAACAATCAACATATGTCCCAGTTAATGTCCTGTTGCAGAGCAAGAAACCCATAAACTACATTTATATATTTTTCAGTTTTGCTGTTGCAGTGTAAGTGAGTAACATCAGCTGACAGGAAGTATACATGGACCCAAGCTGTTTCTAGAAAATGTATTTAGTTAACAAGGTATTTACTAAAGCTTTCCTAAAATTAGATTTTAGAAAACGGCGATATATCAACCTTGCTTGCAATATAATTGAATAGTATCATTATGCAAATTGCCAGATTCTCACCAATACACATCCTAGCAGAACTGTTTTATTTATAACCTGTGTCCTTCAGCAGTTGTGCCCTACAATTTGTTTATCAAAAAAGAAACGGCCGGCGAGTGTCATGAAATCCAAACCTTCCCACTCTGCATAGATCCTTCTGTTGAGTGTGTTGTGTCATCAGCTGAAGTGTGGATCATTAACTGAAGTGTGGACACATTTTTGCTAAATGGCAATTTTAATTATTTATTAAAAGATACTCCAGCTAACCAGACTGACAGAATTGATGTGACGGATACATAACCGGAACTCGATTAGTTTTGCTGCTGGAGGATGATATGAATCTCCGCTGGCTGTCTTGCGGTGTTCTCACTCTGCTGGACCCCACACTGATTTCCCCCCGCAGAAATATTGGATTATACGTATCGTGACACACTTGATTTCCCCAGGACCTGAGGGCACGTCAACGTGTAAAAATACTTCTTGGACATTAGCTTTGGCATGAATCAAACTCTCAATGTAGCTGGAAGGAAATTTGAAGTTACAGGGAATTAACGATAGCTATAATCTGTGTTTTTAAACCTTTTAACTTATAAGGTTTCATGAATGTGAAGGGTTCATTCAACAAATAACCCTACTGGAGACGTCTCACTTTGTAATACCTGACATTCTTACTTATCTGTAATTGGTGGTATTAAATCAATGTTAAAAGGTTTATCTATACAATAAGGGTCTAGCATAACAAACCTTCCTGCTGCTAGATCTTCACACCTCGTGGACAGAAGGTCAGGTTACAGCACACATTAGTGCTCTGAATAAAGAGTTTTTAGATCATATTTGTGCTCCATAACTAGCATTTCACTCATAGCATTGTCAAACCCATGATGCACAGCTGGAAAACTAAAAATAAGGATACACATATTATACCTTTTTTTTTTTTTTTTTTCATCCATGTGTTTTGCCTATCAAAAACACAATGTATGTCGGTTTCATTTAAGTATGTCACTTGAGGGAATTAATCAGATTTCAAACCGCTCCCTCTCGAGTCGCACAATACTTTTTTCCGGCAGTAATACTCCCAAACACCTTTAAGCAGACTTTGTATAAAATGAGTGTAACAAAAGCAAAAACTGGATGCGCATCTCCTAACAATTGACTTTTGATCTTCACTAGTTGATGCAGTTTCTTTCGTTTTCTTCCCTCCCCAGTTTCTTCGAGAACCTGAGTCGAATAATTTCTCCCAAATATGTTCCTATGGAGACGGATGTTCTGAGAGTGAGATTGAGGACCTGTGGAATCATTGAGACGCAGTTTCAGCTTTATGACGTGATCTTCCGGTAAGGCTTTCTACACTGGCAGGCAAAGTCAGCAGCTTCTTAGCTTTATGAGAGGGTTATGTTTTTGGAAAGTAAAAACCCAAACCAGAGAGGAGGTGTTCTAATTTATACGCCTGTATCTCACAATATTGTAACTGAACAAAAAAAGTACATTTGACTAAATGTTGGCAGTGTTGGTTTTCCTACAAGCACATTTCACACCTCTTTAATGGAATTTGAACTGAAACCGGTGACAATTTGATATGGAAATATCCACCAATAAATAACCTTTCGGAAGTCAGTGACACATTGGTTTTCCAACCAACGGTTTAACAAAGAAAAACCCAAACTCTAGTTTATTGAGAACTTTAGTGTTCTTTTCCATCAGAGTTGAGGGAGGCAGCTGCCTGAGACTCAGACATGAAATATTAATGTCTTCACTGTGCCTGGTTATTCCAGGAATAATAACACGCATGTAAAGGAAGTGTAGACATAAAACATACAACAAAAGTCACCCTCCTTTCCCCTTGGACCTTTTTGTTTTCAGCGTAAACAACCAATCAGGATTCTCCCTGCACCGTGTGCTGTGAAGACATTCAGTGTGCTTGTTATAATAAATCTAATCCATACAGCCAATGACTTGATATATATTGCACTTTTTCGTGCTTCACTTAAGAGATGTTAAAGAATTGGACAATTTTATAACACTTTCTTTTTAGATCATGTGTCATCAAGATGTATTTTTGAAATAAAACAAAAGTACATCTCATCAAATGATGTTCTAGATCTCACTGTTTTAATAATAAAGTGACTCTGTGCAGCCACTGTGTTCTTGAGTGATGAAGAGTGAAGATATTGTGTTATTAGGTGGTTTCCACTTTATGGCTAATTTCAATAGTGATATTTCCCCACGTATTCCGACCTGTATACGTTTCGAGGACTGTTCTGCTTTCATAGAAAACTCCTTATTTTGTACAGTATGGACCTTTTTTTTCAATGCAGAAACTACTGCCGTCAAATGCCGTAGTTGAGGCTTTTTGTCCCCCAGCTTGTTAACCCTGACTCTCGCCCCGGAGTAAACGCTTCATTGCCTCTGACATGAGTACTGCAATCATGCACCTGGAGACTGTCTGGCCCAAATGGGAACTCATTACCTGTGTCAGCGAGACCCTCCACTTCACTTTTTGCAAGATCACTTTTTGAAATGGATTGCCCCAATATTTGAAATGGGTTTGGATTATCATTATAATTTTGTATCGAGTCATTTGTTCAACATTTGTCATGTTGCCTATGATTAAACGTTTTATTTTTCGATTAACTCTTATCTAAGATCTTGCAAAATCGGAAACATCTTTTTAATCTCTTCTCAAAACATGTCTTGTTATTACTTACTTACTACATTTTTATATTGCTTTTTAGGGATTTTATTTACATGGTTAGTTATATGATTTTGTAAGTTGTATGATTTTAATTTATTGTAGGCCTGAAATGTTTGGTTTCTTTTTAAAACTATGAAAAGAAATCACTTGGTAACTCTTTTGTTGTTAAAGTGCTGTATAAATCAAGTGTTTTATGTAGTGTATTTAATATTGTATCCCTTAATTATGTGCTCATTTGACCAGTCTCTTGGAAATGGTCATGCACAAAGAATCAAACTTTTTCTATGTTCTTGCACATGTTGTCTATGTGTATAAAGCACGGATGGATTGTGTTTGCTTATTGCAGGATGTATGACGTTGGGGGTCAGCGCAGTGAGAGGAGGAAGTGGCTCAGCTGCTTTGACTGTATTCAGGTTGTGCTGTTTGTCGTGGCCCTCAGCAGCTATGATATGACGCAGACAGAGGACCCTTCAGAGGTATGTTAGGAAAAACACTAATCCCATAAAACGAATGTTTTTTTGTTTTTTTCTTCACTGAATATAAATCGAATTGGGTGCAAACTACATCAATTGTATCTGTCTCTCCCTTCCATATTTTTCATTTTATTAGAATCGACTGCAGGAGAGTCTTGAACTTTTTACATCCATCTGCACCAACACCGTCTTTGGCAGCACCTCACTGGTAAGTTTATTTGTACACATTTCCGATGGCTTTCTGAAAGGGCAGAATGCTAAAAAATAAAATAAGGCCTCACTTAAGAGCTTTATGTTTATTGCCTCTGCCTGTGTGTTATGCTCTCACGGTCTGTCATGTCTGATTTTTTTTTTTTTAAAGCTCATCCAACCCTCTGGAGGTGACTGAAGCACTGAGTGGAGCTTTGAGTAATCCTTCATGCCAAACAGACTGGACACAAACTGGCTAGGATTGACATGCATAATTGGCAAACAACATTTAATTGGGATGTAGGGCATGTGGTTTCTGTTTAGCAAGTTGGCTGTGAGCACTGTTTAACACTGTCATTTAGTTTGATTACCTGTTAATGAGTTTTTGGGGCTATTTAGCATGAATGACTTGTTGCTCAGCAGCATTTATATATACACTCGATTGACTCGAGGCATTTAGGGGGGAGGGTTGTCGTACAGCCCTGTTTAGGACTTCAAAGTTGTTTTCATACACTACATTAATGCTGAATCCACTTTTTAGTGACAGTCTTGTGTTTTCGTGGACTGCTCCATGGACTAGTCTGTTCACCTGCAGTGTATTAGTGTTATAGAGTGTGTGTGGTTTTAGCTGATGCCTTGCTGAACAGCAGGGTACTTTCTATGTATGTTATGGACGCATGTATGTATCGTGTCCCTTGTGAGTGGAGAGATTCACAATGTCCCCATGTATCCTGACATTTCTGTTCATATACAGCACTACGGGAGTTCCATTTTATTTATGAGGGTGATGCTTTCATTTCTTATTTTCAAACTAATGTTATGCTTGTGAAACAGATTTTCAGAATTGTACCGATGTTATACTGTTGAATGATGGAAAACAATCCACCTGACAGTACTGGGCCCTTTATAGAGTGTTGTGTACACTGTTAATTTAAACTTTACACTGTTGGTGTATATCTCTCTCCTCTCTCTCCTACAGATTCTGTTCATGAACAAAACTGACCTTTTCCGGGACAAGATCCTACGCTCCGGAAGACACTTGAGATTTTACCTTTCTAGTTACACAGGTATGTTGGAGAGGATGGCTTTTTCAAGTCTGTATGATGTGAGAGCTCAACTCTTACTACTCTGGTGGGCACATTGGACATATTTTCTATATATATATATATCTGTCTTATATTCCTCTAGGAATTAGTTGTATGTGTCTCTTTATTTTTTTGCTGGATGTGTCGAAGCATCCCCTCTGTCCGTGGGGTAATCAGAATTCCTCCTGGCCAGAGGCTTCACACACAGTCCTCTTTTTGTTTGTATATAATGTATTCTTCACTTTATGGTCATACATATTTTCAACTCAGTCGCAGCAACTCACAGGTGAACTTTGCATGTTTTATTTGGGAATTGAGGAACACTTTTGTACAGAATTTCACTGTTAGCCATGTTCTTGTTTTATCAATATTAATGAATCGGACTGAATCAGTGGAGTTTGAACTCTTCACTTTACCGAACACTGTTGGTCTCAAGATCTGTCATTTGTTTCCCTTGATCTTCCTCCAGGAGCAGATGGTGACGTGGATGCTGCAGCCCACCACATCACCGCCATGTTCTCCTCGTGTAACAGCAGTCCTGACAAACCCGTGTACCACCACTACACCACTGCCACAGACACCTCCAACGTGCAGGTGGTCTTCCACATGGTCATAGATCAGGTCATGAAGGCCAATCTAGCTGATGTCCAGATGCTATAAGTTTCCTGAAGGCTGCTGGGATGTGAATCATTTTAAAGTTAATTTTATTTAGTTTTCCTGTGGAAAATGTTTTTACTTTTTTTTTCTTCAAAATGTTAAATGTATTTAAGCAGCTAATATGTTTAATATTATGAGGGTGAACGTTCCCTAGTTCATTTTAAGACATTTTAAATAAAAATATGTATTGATACGCATGGTCTATTTTTTTTTTTAAAGCCATTTATTTACAATATCTCAGCTTTACTTCTCCAGTTAGAATAAAACATCACCATATAAAACATACATTTATTTACTGACTTGAATGTAAACTATAACTTTAATCAGAGTTTTCCTGGTTTAAATCTTACACTTAGTGCTTTTTTAATCCCCCTACATTGAATTCATGACCACAATTATTGTGCTGATTATACAGAATGTAAGACATATTCATGTTTGCAACATTTCTTGTAGATGAGAAGGAAAAAGATCATTACGTTCTGATTTGTTTTGCATTCAGTAATTTCAACACATGGCTGCAGTATGATTCATTTATTAATGAAATCTCAGATCAAAAATGTACATTAATACATAACTTTTACAGCTTAATGTTTTAAAGACTTGTATAATAAATAAGTGAAATGGTACATGGAAATTAGCATGTCTTCAATCTAATGCAAAAAGGCGTCAAACTAAGCTAACTCTAAAAGTGAGAGATGTACAGTTTTATAAAGAAGTAGTCTTCATCCCTGGCCCAGATGTCGGCCTCAGTCTCCTGCACAGTCTGTGGAGTCCAGAGTGAGGAGGACGTCCGCTTGGCACTTAAAGGATCCCTTGCTCTCCTGGAAGAGTTCACAGCTCTGCAGGTCAGGTGTGATGTCTTTGATGCAAACAGGCTGTTAGGGGAGAAAAATAGAAATGATGCTCTTATCTTTAAACAAATGTTACCTTTTAAGTAAAGTACACTTAAATCAGTGAAAATAGTGTAATTTTGATTCCCTAACATACTGTATATTCCTGAAGAGAATTATACTAGTACGGAATTGATTTCGACAATACTTATGTTTCTCCTCTTCCTCTCACTGCAGCACAATTACTTGGTATTTATACCTCAATGTTTCCATTTTTTTTAACTTTATTCTAATTCTCATTTGAAATGGAACTTCACTGACCTTTGTTCTATACTAAATTTGACAGTTGCATTTAATACTAACTTTGCAGACTGATTTAACATTTAAAAAACATTATTTCAACTTATTAAATGTAATTTATTATTCTTTAAAGGACTATATAAAATAGTCAAAATGATCTCCACCTCTACCAGCAAGATCAGATGCTTAATATGTGCCTCAGTAATAAATATAACACCTGGAAGTGCCATTGTGCTAAATAATGAGCCCTTTATGCTGTTCATTTTATATACAAGGCTTTAAATTATAATTAAGTTGTTGTGAATCTGAATTGACTTCTACCATCTTATCCATCCAGCTTTCTTTACATTTGCTAATAGTGAATAGTTTCAATGGTGCTGAGTCCTGCCTGAATTAACCACGAGTGCAGATGTAGAGGATCTTTGGTTTTATAAAGATATACATTGATACAAATAATGTATAGTTTGATCCTAATATTATTCTACATGCTAGCCTCACTATTGAGTGCAATGTTAATAGTTAAGTAATTTCTAGTTTCAAGCCGGGCTCTTTTTTATTGAATTTCTTTAGCATCTGATTCTGTAGCATTTGTAATTTGAATGAAAATTGTATTATTTAGGTTAAAGCATATGCGATTTTAAATATGTAGAGTATTAAAGCCTACACGTTTGCACTCTTCGCCAAGTTACCAGTCGCCATGCGTAATGCGTAAAACTGCAAGCCATCCCATCCAACCCCACTCACCATCGTCTTCAGGATGAAATTGTTCTGAGTGAGTTCAGGGAACACGCTGTTGGTCGCCAGCTCGCCGCTGTCTGACGAGTCTGGCTCGGCTCTCCGGATGTACGGGGATCTACGGATACCGGACAGCAACCCGGACGCCCTTCCCACTGAGTAGTAGCTCGGGCCGGCCACCTGCTTGTACCATGCCTGCGTCGGACTGCAAGCCACCAGCGCGGAGATGATCACGATGGGCAGCACGAGTTTAGCGTGCATTTCCATGTCGAGAACTGAGGCTTGCTCCTGCGCTCCTCCAACTCTCTGGTGGTCGTTGCTGTCACCGCTTCACTCTTTATAGGGACCCCGTGATCATCCTCTCACACTTTCGTCAACGCAAACGGCTCAGGAGGGATGGGGTGGGGTTAATTTACACACGACGCACCTCAGATAAACCCACTACTCCTGGCTAACTTTAAGCCATGTATTATTTCAACCCAGTCTCACAGTCTGCGTACAAATGACACGGCTTTGCAAAGGCGTGCAATAGATACGCAGAAGTCCGATTTTGCGTGCTTATGATACGCTGATATTGCACCTCAAACATTAAAACAAAGAGCATTGCTTCAGGCTTGATCGCCGTTCCAATTAGTTTTAATGTTTGCGGTGCAATAAACGACACAGCAGCTTATTGGGTTATGGGTTAGGGTTAAATAAATGGCAAAGATATGTAGAAAATAAACGTATTTGACATACGTTCATAACAAACGTAACGTGGGAGTATCATATGCACGCAAAATCGGATTTCTGCGTATCTATTGCACGCCTTTGCAAAGTCGTGTCATTTGTACGCAGACTGAAGAGGGTGGGTTGATTATTTTTCAGAAAAGCAACTCGGAAGTCTCGTGTAATAAGTCAAAGCAGGTTAATGGTGTAAAATAACTTTTTTTTTAAATAACATTTTTGTTATAATTAGAGATTTATAGAATATACATTTTCGCCTTCCAATTACTCAAACGTAAAAGTGCACATTATGACAGACTATTTCAGATGTTTTATTATAAGCTCTGATGTACTATTATAATTTTTCACCACCAACTATTAAAAGTAATGTCAACAATTATATAAATATTTTTTAAACTGTTCATGACAATGACTGTGCTCAGACCACATCAAAGAAACATAAGATTTCCAGTTATACACAGGATGTGTTTTCTCCATTCAGTGCTTGTTTCTCACACGGAAACAGAAAAAGCTTAAGCCCTATCTCGATTTGTTTTGCTCCATTACAGGAAACTACACCACATGAGAAGCAACTGGAGACAGAGATTGTGCATCTTCAGGCCGTTAACAATCCATGCATAGCTCTCATAAACAAATCATTATTTTTTTTACTTAATGATTTCACTCAAGCTGTAACTGAAAACATGCGCATTGAAAAAAGAAACTTGACATGGACTCTGATTCCACTTTTTCTGGCAGGTAGGTACAACATTTACATATAATTTAATATTTTATTAAAATGATAATAATCTTACAGGATATGAATCAATCAATCTCTTTCAGGTGTTTTCTGCAATACAGGCAAGGTGATATATCAGCAGCCGCATATCTGTGCAGTGAAAGGCTCGTCCGTTATCATCCCTTGCTCCTTTAATGGTCTGAGAGTGAAAGTATTCAGGTGGGTTCATGCCAAGTCTCATTTAAAGGGAACTGTAATATATGGCAGTGACTTTAAATCAGCCCCAAAAAGGTTCCGTTTTAATCGGGACAATCGAAAAAATTGTTCTTTGAAAATACACCCAGTGGAGCGAAAGGATGCAGGAAAATATACGTTCAGGTTTACAAATAACTCCAAAGAGCTCAGATGGAGTCATCAAGTTGGCTCAACATTAAAGGTTGTTGGTAAGTTGCTTTTCCGTAAAATAACTGATGAACACTCTCTTCAATCTGTCTGGTTTGAAACTAAAGCCATACTTAACTCTTCTAGATTTGAAAGTCTCTGTGACAAATCCTGATGGAAACAGAGCAACGCAGGAAGGCGATTCTTTGAATCTCACTTGCACACACAGCTGTGATGGCGGTAGTCTTTCATCGGCCTTCACCTGGTTTAAAAATGGAGAACACATCAATGAAGGATCTATTCTTTATTTAAGCAACGTGTCTTCCGAAAACACTGGAAACTACATTTGTTCTCTAAAAACACACACAGGAGCCACTTCAGGAGCCATATATATTGATGTTGAATGTAAGTACTGGACACAAGTTCAACACTTTTACATCATTTGAGTTAACTAATTTCAGACATGATTTCTCTGACAGTAAATCTTTTTTCCAGATGGCCCTAAGAACACATCAGTGTCTATCAGTCCGTCGATGGAGGTAGACGCCGGGACAAACGTCAGCTTGATCTGCAGCAGCCATGCAAACCCCCCAGTGGAGAATTATACTTGGTTTAGAGTAGATGTTAACTTTAGTAAGGATGTCGGACACCAGTCTGTGTTTTTTCCTGATGATGGTGGCAAGTATTTATGCTGTGCCACCAACAAACACGGAAGCCAAAACTCCTCTGTTGTGGTTTTACAGATAAAAGGTGAGTAGTTTAACATTATTAATGTTACCAGCAATTGCAATATTAGACATGTTGTAAAAGAATTAAAAGTTTAAAAGAAATCTAAAAGTAGTCAAAAAACAAAGAAATGTACTGTTACAGGTACGTTACTTATGTTGGGGATGAATAAGACCCAAGAAAACCTCAAATGAAACATTTTTGTATTATTATTTATTAAATACAGTATGATGTGTTAATATACTTAGCCCTCTGCCTTGTTTCACAGCATATTGGACAACTCTCCCCAGAGATGTACTTATCATTACTGCTATCGCTGTGCTTCTCATTGTGATTGCTCTTATCGCCATCAGAAGGTAAGCTTTTATTGATTTTTGATGTCACAATTTCCATTTCTGAAACATAGATAAGGAAAGGAGCACGCTCACTAAGAGGGTGAGGCCTGTATGAAGTACTAGATATTTTGTTTGTGTCACTGAGCAGCGGGGAAGTACATGTGTAGAAACATGCAAGTACAGACATTCATACTTAATGAGGAAAGTAATGAGTCACATCCATTGGCCTCAGATAAACTCAAATCTATTAGCAAGTGCCATTGCTGATTGAAAGTATCTCCTGGCTTTCGATAAACATCTGATGCGGCAAAAACTACGACAGACCACAAATGAGGTCCTTGGAATGAGTTATTCATTGCTCAGGGGTCTGCTGATGTATATCACAGCTTTGGTTATGCCTTCTAGCATTGTCATGATTCTATGTATCTGTTACAGATTCCACAAAGCAAGTACAACAGAGACAGACTGTGAAGAGGAAATACAGGTCATTGTTTTTGTTTATTCAAGACTGCATTCTAGTCTATATTATATTACAATTATGGAAATCTGTAGCAGTTCAGTTTGCAACAGAGTTCAGCAAAAGAAAGGCACTTCTTAAGTCTCTGCTGTGTGACAGACACCATGATGGGAAAACAGATGACATTGTTTTTGTTGTATGGGTAACACTGAAGCTCATGATAAAACCATAAAGGCAACATTTGATTACATTGTTCAACATATTCTATTTTAGGATTGTATGGAGAATACAGACTATGTCAACTGGCTCAGCTGTGACACTAACCAATCACAAGAGGGACATCCGAGTGAGGGGGGAGCAGAAGTCATCTATACGACTGTATACTTCAATCACAGAAACACGTCTGTATTTTAAAATACATCTTATCAATGTTGTCAATATTGTTGCATTGGAGCTACATGTGTTGATTGATCATATCATCTGCAGGGAGCAGCAGATGGACTTCCATATTGAGTAAGATGTATTAGCATCACTGTGTACAGGTAAAGCTTTTGAAATATTGACTCATTGTTATGTATTTTCTTTTACATAAAACACATTAGAAACATTTTTGTTCTCTTTTTAAGGAACCAACTGTCCAACCTACCCTTCAGATATCAAGCCTCCCTCACTACGATATGTGAAGAAATTGTGTTTTGAGGGTAATTGGTTTATGAGTTTGTTTGGAAGTATGTGAAATAAATATGTATTTGCCGCAATAAAGGCTTTCCAACTTTTTTCAAATGCAGTTGTCCTTCAAAAAGACTTTGATGTGTTAAATGTATGATATTTAACAGCTGGTGTTCTGTATTAGTACAGTATATACAATGTACAGGTTCAACTACAGATCACATATTGCATGCCTATAATACAATTTTGCATTTGAACACTAAATTACCAAAAGTAAACATAGATAGTGAATACAATTGAAATGCTTAAATAATTGAGTACTTGCTTGATAAGTACTTTGTGTTTTTTAAAAATCACAATACCACAGTTCTGTGCTGTGTCGACAAGACAGCAACATCATAACGGCTTGACATTTCCTATAAGCAGGGCCTGGTTTCGTGTTTACCGGCACTCGGGTTACAATTGATGCCAAGCCAGTCTGTGGTGTGAGTGACCTGATTTGAGGGGATTTTATAAGCTGATACAAAACTTTACATTACAATAAAGGAAACTTTGCTTAACAGAAGAAGAAGAATAGGAGAAAAGACACGCTAACTCTGGAAACAGTTAATGTAGCCTGCAGAAACTTGAAGATCCAAAAGCATCTTAAGGATTATTCAATTCAATTCAAAACCTTTATTTATCCAGGTAAAATCCCATTGAGATCAATTATCTCTTTTTCAAGGGAGACCTGCAAGATTACTTGACTAAACTTGAGTATATGGCATACAGGTATAGCACTGTCATTGTATCTATACAGCATATGTATACTGTTTGTTATTCCTTATAATACTGCTGCACTGAGGTTGTCTGCAAACATGTTAAAGTTATTAGAAGCAAGTTAAACCAACGCGAACTTGAACTAAGTCATTTTTTCTTTTGTTCGTTTTGTTTTGTTTATTAACATGTTCAATACATCGACTAACCAAGGGAAGGAAATGGTCAAAGACAACTATTGAGAGATAACTATGTTAACTGTTAACGATTTTTCAATTTTATATATATATATGTTGCAATGGAGGTATGTGTTTTCATTGACTGTATCTCCTGCAGGGGGGAGCAGATGGATTCTCATGATGATGATGAAGGTGTGATTTACTGCACAGTGTGCAGGTAAAGCTCAGTGAGCACTTACACGTTTCAACAATAAAAGACAGTGCAAATACTTTTCTTATTTATTTCTCAGGGACCAACTCTTTGAACCTCTATATATTAAAAAAAACTCTCTAATTAGACAACACACATACATCTTTCACACTAACTGGATACAAAATGTGCCAAAGTATCACAAAGTTTTACATCAACAATATTTTGTGTGTCTTTTAGTTTTTCTATCCAGACTAATTACTGTTGATTAAACAGAAGACAGGGGCAACAAAAGCAACTTTAAGATTAATGTTAGCTTTAACAAATGTGCACCAACCTCACAACTTGATAATAGTTTTCTGCTGGCACCCAAAATGATTGTCAAATAAGCAAACATATCTCAAGGTTTCAAAGAGACAACAAAGTTCAGCTACATGGCATTCAATGTTTTATCTTGATTCAGCTGAGTGGCCAATAAACATGATTATTGTAAACTCCATCGGACACAATCCTTATACAGCTTTTCAAGAGTGTCCACTGGGTTGATTTTTTTTTAACTTGACTTGTGCGTGCATGTATTTCAGTAAAAAAAAAATTTTTTTTGTGTATAGGGACGCTTTTTTGAACAAGTTGCAAAGTGAAGACAGGTTTCAACACCTTTGTCACAATCTCCTGACCTGGGAGTGCAGTCTAAGTAACCATGGTAACACACCCGCACAAAAGGAACCTGGAACATTCAAGATAGGTGTTTCAGCAAGATTAGTTAGGTGACTCATTTTCATTATTTCAGCCATCATCGTCCACGTATTAAATCCTTTGGTGAAGAGGAGAGGACTAGTTTCCGAAAAAACTAAAACTTTCATATACTGTATATCTGCTCTTTTGCATCTCACCCAGACTTTCAGATTAGTCTGCCCCCTGCTGACAGTTTAAGAGTATAGCATCCTAAATGGTAAAAGTTGAGCCTTCAAAGTTTCTAAAGCAGGGGTGTCAAACTCATTTTAGTTCAGGGGCCACATACAGCCAAATTGTATCTCAAGTGGGTCGTACTAGTAAAACCATAGCATAATAACCTATAAATAATGACATCTTCAAATTGTTCCCTTTGTTTTGGTGCAAAAAAGTACAAGTAGCCTACATTCAGAAAATGTTCACATTTAATGAACTGTCTTTTACAAATTGAATTATTTTACATTCATTTTCCCATTTGTGTAGTATTCCTGACCACCTTAACTGACACCACCATACAAACTAAAGTGGGTACTATTAAGGAAAAAAGTTAAGTTAGTGTAGAAAAATGAATACATACAAAATGTAATCTGTCATTTTTACACTTTGCAATGTCATCCCGCGGGCCGTATGTTGGACACCCCTGTTCTAAAGCATGCAACACACAACCTCCCTCAGTGGAAAAGTGGGTGTCATGTGAGAGCTGAAGAGAAGCAAAGCACATAACTGGATTACAGGTCATATCAGATGCATCACATGGTCTTAAGACTTAATGTAACACAGCACAACTGCAGGTTATACATGAATCCATTTAGGAGAATTTACTGGGACATGCCAGTATGGATTTTTAATGTAAAACAACACTGCCCACAATATATTATTTTCTTTGTATATTTGTTTCTTATTAGCCTACTCACAGCAAGAGCATAATGCAAGAGCTACAAACGCAGTTAAAGACCAGTTTTTTGTCTTGGTTAAGTGCTTTCAGCCTAAATCAAGTTTTAAATTGACAATGTAACAACACTGACTTTGCTATGCTGAGTGCATATACTGTCATTATAAAGTAGTATCTCACCAGGTCCATGTGCTGCTACTGTTACGGAAATCTTAGACCTAGTCAATACTGTGGAGATATACAATTAGAATGATCAATCAATAAACTGGTGAAACAAACAGAGTTGTCTTTCTGGTTCTTTATTCGAAGCTTCGAAGGTACAGGTCTCACAGGGTACAGAGTATTCTGGAAGAGTGCACAGAGGCAAGTGTGTGTAGGTTTTATAGGATCTTGACAGTTCAACAACACTTCGTCACCTGTCACTGGGACACTGTGTGGCAGGGCTGGATGGAGAGATAAGCAACGCCTGCTTTCCAGAGGAACAGAAACTGTACATTGCTAATATAGTAAACCAGGAACTGGTTAAAGACAGATGGAAGTGAGGAAAGCAGGAACTCATTGTGGGTCAAGGACAGATATATTTACATTACATGACATGTCACTTGTTAGACGCCTTTATCCAAAGCGACTTACTCAATACAGTGGACAATTCCCACAGGAGCAATTTGGGGTGAAGTGTCTGGCCCAGGGACACAACGACATGCTGACTGCAGTGGGGTTTGAACCTGTGAACATCTGATCCCCATACCAAGGCTCTATCCACTACGCCACACACCTCCGTGGCACCGTGGATATAACTGAGTAAATCAGGAACTCATTGTGGAACAGGGAACAAACACATGAACTTGTTCAAGACATTGTGCTTCACCCCCAGACATTCTTAAGGTTAATCATAAGTTGAACAAAGGACATGAACTGAAATACATCATCATGGAACTACTGCATTTGGTTTTACCATATTAGGTAACATATAACGTTTGCACATCATATAAAGTTTGCACTACATATAAAGTTTGCACTACATATAAACTTTGCCACTACACTACGTTGAGGACATATTATGCCGTGGAAGTCGGCTCACTTAATACGCACACTTTAACACATCATGGAGGAGTTTCTAGTAGCCTAAAACCTGAGTTATCTGTGATTTGAACTGCTGTGGTGTCCTTGCTCAAAGTCAAATTCAAAGTAAAAGACAGCCACATGCAGCCTTTCTATATGAGCCTTAATGCTTTGTGACCATATAGTGAATGCACTGAACAGAGTTTAAGACAAAAATGCATGCATGGTTGGGTAACAGTATCCTTGGAACAATCCTAGTTTAGGAGAAAGGTAGGCAAAACTCAAAATGTATCATTTTAAATGCATCAAAAAGTATACATGACTGGACGTCAAAAACATGTCACCAAAGGTTTTCTAATGAGAGCACATACAGACTTGATAATATATGAACCATAGTGTCTTAAGAAACCTTTTTATCTTCTTAAAAAAATCACACAATCTCCCAAACAAATATGTAACTAAATCACTTGATGGCTCATGACTCCATATCAGCCAACCATGCTTTCCATTGTCCATTCATAATAGGATCGCTTAATTACATATTTGATTGTGCAATAATCAGATAGTTAGTCTGTTCTTGTGTTAAAAAGTAGCAAAAAGTATCAAAGGCGTACTTGTTTAGGTATCAACATTATAATTATTGAATTGTCAGAGTCCTTATAAGTAACCTTGTACACCTGTGCATGCACATTTGCTCTGGCCTCCTTCCCATAATTAAAAATACTGATATGAGTAATTCAGAAACATTACTAGCTGACGCCCATTTCCAAGAAAACGAAACTTTATAGCACATGCGGAAATGAAATAACAGTAGACCTGGGACTCTCTGTCGGTGCATCTACAGCAGATATGAATCCTGAGGGTTTCCTTTCAAAAACAGAAGAAAGACGACGCATCCAGCTCAGGTAGGACTGCTAACAAGGTTGTTACTGCTTTATAGAAAACTACATGTCAAGACGACATATTTCATTTGATGACAAACAAGAAATAAACGTATTGTCCTATTAGCTAGAGTAGCTATCAGACCTCGCTGTCACTGGACATTTCTAACTAAGGATGTAATCAAATGTGGTGTCATTTCAGATTACACTGTCCTTTAACCTGCAAATGCTATTGCTTTTCTGTTATTTAAGTCAGATAAACAAACAGACCCGGCTAGTGTTGGCTAACGAAACTGTCACGCAGCTAATTAGACAGGCTGTTAAATAACAAGTGGGTAAGCTAAGCTAAGCCAAAATGTAGTAAGGACACTTCTTTATTGTGACAAATAACTGTTGCTGCAGTTGATACACGTGTCGTGATTAAACAATGATAATGGTAGAAGATGTGCGTGCTGTGTGTTTATATAGTTAGCATTATCCGTTTTGAAGCTGGCTTCGAAACAGGAAGTGACGCAACGCAGGATTTACGAAGCAAACATGTGATTGGCAGAACTTTGGAGCCAAAGATCTTTTCGTGAACAAGAGGCATCACTCAAGTGAAGTTTGAAGAACATTGTTCCACATTTTAGATTGTAAAGATAAGATGAGATAATTATTCACTTTATTTATCCCAATTATGGAAATGCTTTCGTCACAGCAGCATAGATAAGACATAGCACATGAATTAGAGGTTAATAAAACACAATACAAATACAAAAACTTTACTTTATACATATCAGCAGCAGTAAAACTAAATATGCAAAACAGTGAATATATATATCAATCAATAATGAAGGATATATATCTATAGTATAGAGTATATATGGACATATGATAACTCTCTCACCCCATCCAGATAGTACAATATTTGTCTTTAATAATTATGTAGTTTGGAGTACAAATGAAAACACAAACCTAGTGTACACTCACACTGTCAACCCTATCTCCATATGATTTTCTTCGATTTGGACCTAGTTCATGCATATCTATATTGCGACATTAACCATTTGTTGAAGTGATTATTTCAAGCATTTTCATTCGATAAATCATCCCATATTTTCACAGTGAAAGAGAAAGTTGAGTCACACGATTTAAATATATTAAAATATGGAAAGTGAGTCTGCCCCTTATTTTAAAGGCCCTGATGTTGATTTCCTAGCATGCCACTAAATCTTAGGAACATGTGCTAAATCCTGACCTGAACAGACAAAATATGTATAACAACAGGAGCAAAGTGCAAAATTGGGTTGGTATGAACAAGGCTGATGATAAAGTAGTTTTTTTTTAAAGCATTGTTTTATAAGTCTTTCGTTTTTTCAACAGTAGCTGATAACAGACAAGTAGCAGGCTGAGTGCATACTGTCGGCATAAGACGGCATCCTGCCTTATTAAATGCACTGCCCACCTTGTCTACTGTACTGGCCTTTGCACCCTCAGAAAAAGTAATTTGGTGCAGCAGCATGTGATAAGTATTTCATGAAAAGGAACGTTTATTTATTGGTCTACTTTAGAGTATTTTCCACTTGTTTTGATGTGTTATTATTCTAAAGCATCGGCGTATATTTTAGAGCGCAGTAAGACCTCGCTGTTTCCTTCTCTTTGTCAGCGTGATTTTATTATTCGATGTTAGTTAGCGGGACTAAAGGTGGGCGTGCCCATAGGTGGCATGCAATGGTTCACTGCCACTCTGCTGCTTAGGGGTTATTTACCTTTCAGCCTCAAATCAAACGAAACGCTTATCGGTCAGTATGTGGGGCAAGTCTGCTCAAAGTCCGTGCCCGTGAGTGGAACAGCTCTGCTGTTGGCGGTTGTTTTGCCAACTGAGCGCTGTTTCATGAGGCCTCGAGTGTCAGAAATGAAAGTGAAAGGATTCTGCAACAGGGTGTGACCTGCATGTACAATTAAAGCAGTTAAACCTGTTACTTTCTTTTGCAGTGAACACTGACTTCTCAAGATGAAGTGCCCAGGTTGTCGCCATACTATTTCGGAGAAGAACGCCAAGTTTTGCAGTGAGTGTGGCCATAAGCTATCTGTTCAACCTGCAAAAACTCAGGGTAAGTAAGACATGTAACATGAGTTATTTACATAGATAAATTGAATGATGAGGTCCACACAACCAATCATGTATTGTTTAACATTGTGCCATAGAGCTTTTTTTTATTTAAGCTGGTAGTCTAAATGGCATAATATTACCACAATCTTTGTTTTGAACATAAATAAATGTCACTCTATCCCTAAATGGTAAATAAAACAACTTGTTTGTAAAGAAATTAAGAAGGATGAAAGCTGATTAAGAAGTGGGCTCAACCTTTCAAAATCAAAATGTTTTCATATTGTCGTGACATGAACCCATTTGTATGGCACTTTTGAATATCAAACAGTTAGTGCTGGACATTACATTCATAACATATGTTTGTCAAGTGTTAGTGTTATTCTCTTACCTCAAGATGGCAGCGTCTCTTCATTATCTGCTCACACATTTTCAGACAGCTGGACAAATTCAGATTAGACTAACAGCATGTGACATAATGATCAAGCTTTTGTGGAGTTTTTTGTAACTTTTAATGAAAACAGAAGAAAAACAATTAAAGTAATTTGGCTGGAATGCAAATAAGACTCAGGCAATGCTCTGCCATTGATAACCCTCTAAGCAGACTGCGCTTTGTAGTTATAATTCCTTCTAATTGTCACACTGGTTTATACATTTGTTCGGATCTAGTCTGATTTGTCAACCCATATCTTTATTCCAGATACAACAGATCAGCCCAAACCCTTGGTAGCAGACTCAGAAAGTGCATCAGAGAAATCAGTTTCAGAAAATGTGGACAACAAAGAGTCCAATAGATCCCCCAAACGACCAAATGATGAGACCATCAGCAACCCAAAGAAAAAGGTGTGTGTAACTGTCTTTTTTGTTGGTCTACAGTGACTTCATGAGTCACAATCACATGTTAATGTAACGTGTAACCTACCCTTTTGCAATTGAAGTCTGCAAATGGTTATCTACAAGTCTTTGTGCTAGAGTTTAGTCAGAATGACACCTTCCTGTTTTTTATTTGCTATAAATGGAGAGTTATATCAAGGTCTGTTTCACCATTGTGCTAATTGTGCTGTTATTGTGTGTGATTATGTTGTACATCATTTAGAAGAGCGGTCAGAAGTAGTTTAGATCTTAAGAAATCTGAAATGTCTGCCATTAAAACAAAAAGGTGTTTGACTCGCATAGTTTTACATTAGCAGTAAAGGATGGTTTTTGTAAAACTGATTTCCACTCTCGGTCCTCATAGAAAAAAAAGAGGAAGAGGACAGACAAAAAGAAGAAAAGAAGTCCCCTTGTCATCAGCACCAAACATGTCTCACGTCTCTCACTGGGAGACAGCCAAGGAACGAAAGACTCGGGGCTGTGCCAGACTCTTCTGACAGGACTCAGTCAGAAAATGCAAATGGATGAGCACACCAGAAGTCCTCCACCAGATCGGGGCCCTCCTCACTAAGAGAGCCAGCCCTAGTTCAGTAGCCAGCTGACATTCCTGCGGCCCCTCTTGAAGACAACCAGAGGTCAGGTGAAAAAGGAGGGCTTTAAGCTTAAGGCAAGAACTCGGATACATTCTGGACTCTCCAGGTATCACTGTTTGAGGAGAGAGCCAATGCACTGAATCAGCTCAGGATCAGGCTCCCCACGCACCAAGCTGACACCTCCGACTCCCATCTCAGAAGACAGCCAGAGTGACAAACAAGAGGTTCAGAGTGAAAGGAGGCGTTGCATTAGAGGGCAACAATCGATCATTCTCTGCGGGACGCTCCAGGTTGATCACTGTTGAGG
>NW_011342006.1:313948-315069 GCF_000735185.1 Notothenia coriiceps
GTGTGAGTGTGTGTGTGTGTGTGTGTGTGTGTGTGTGTGTGTGTGTGTGTGTGTGTGTGCCCCCCCAACTTCCAACAGGAGTCATTTGGGGGGGCTCTTGGGAAAAAAGGTTGGGAACCACTGCTCTAAGTTCATCTAAGGGTTAATAGAATGATAAAATATTCCATTTCAAGTAAAGAACTGAGGATAAGTACTCTGTATGCAGAAGGGCTCTTTTCAGATATTATATTACTTTGTTTTATGATTAAGAAATACATGTTGAAGCATTTTAATGTTGTAGTTTGTCACGATGTAACTAGTAGATTAGTAGTAATGTGATAGTGGAGTAAAAAGTACAAATATTACTCTCTCAAATGTATAGAAGTATATATAGCAAGTATGTCTAAGATGGTACTGAAGTGCAGTACTTGATTAAATGTGTATTTGTACGTGCATCTTGAGTATATTCGGTACCTGCAGGATGGCGACCTCGTTCCTCAGCTGGCTCTCCTGTTTGGTTGGAAATCTCATTTTGTCGATGATTTTAATCGCCACGTCTCTGCCCGTCTTCCTGTGTTTACCTGCGGAGGAAAACACTTTAGCTCTCGACTGAAACATTAATCAATTAACTAATTATCTACAGGAAGCAATCTGGATTTAGCAGGAAGACGATCCACACATGAAGTCATTTTCTTCGCCTTTTTATTTGAAGAATACTTTCTGCCTGTTTGGTAGATTCAAGAGGTTTGATGTGTTCGATCCGGCTTCTTCTCTTGATCTGGCTTTTAACCGTAAGTGCTGCGTGTGCAATTTAGTTTAAAGCAGGGATGGGCAACTTGGATGGTGGTGGGGGCCACATCATTGATGTACTGGCCACCAGGGGGCCGCAGATTCACTTGGAACACACACACACATTCCATGTATTGTATGTAATTATTAACAAATATACTAAGTCTGACATCTTCATTGACATTTTACAATCTTTCAGGGAACATCCTCCAATAAGCTCACTGAACAAATATCAGTTCACAGAAATGTTATTTAATTAAAGTGGCATGTTTGGATTGAACAGGTTATTTAACAGTGGAATAAAACTATTGGAAAGCACGGAAAATGTGTGTGTATTGAGATTAACCATTAAG
>NW_011342006.1:315109-331194 GCF_000735185.1 Notothenia coriiceps
ACAGACAAAGAGTGCCAAGTAGATCCGTGGATGGCCCACAACGACCAATGAGTTGACGCTGTATTTGCTGTTGGATGCAGGACCAATCCATTAAGAGATAGACGTGGTTGTTTTTTTGTGAGAGGTGTGGTGGGTGAGGTATTGCGGTGTTCTTTTTGTGTGTGTGTCTATACAGTGATTCATGTGAGTCACAATTAGCGATGTTAATTGTTGTATAGCTGTGTTATACTTTGCATTTGAAGTCTCAATATTTGGTTATTTCTACAAGTCTTTGTGCTTTTTATGAAGTTTATGTGTCAGAATGACACCTTCCTTGTTTTTTATTTGGCTATAAATGGCAGAGTTTATACTCAGGTCGTTTGCACCGATGTGCTAATTGTGCTGTTATTGTGTGTGATTATGTTTGTACATCATTTAGAAGAGCGGTCAGAAGTAGTATTAGATCTTAAGAAATCTGAGAATGTCTGGCCATTAAAACAAAAAAGGTGTTGACTCGCATAGTTTTAAGCATTAGGCAGTAAAGGATGGTTTTGTAAAAACTGATTTCCAGCTCTCCGGTCTTCATAAGAAAAAAAAAGAGGAAGAGGAAACAAAAAGAAGAAAGAAGCGCGCGCCTTGTCATCAGACCCAAAGACATGTCTCATGTCTCACCTGGGAGACAGCCAGGGGAAAGAAGACTCGGGGCCCGGGCAGACTCTTCTGACAGTGAAAGCTCCAGAAAATGCAATGGACTGAGACACCAAGAGTCGCCTCCAAGATGGCCTCCTTCACGTAGAGAGGCAGCCTACGTTCAGTAGCAGGGCTGACGATTCCTGCGGGCGCGCCTCGAAGACAAAACAAGAGGTTCAGAGTGACAAAGGAGGCCTTTAGCATTAGAGGCAACAACTCCGATACATTCTGGGGACGCTCCAGGTATCACTGTTGAGGGAGAGAGCAATGCACTGAAATCAGCTCAGGATCAGGCTCCCAACACAGCACCAGCTGACACTCCGACTCCCATCTCAGAAGACAGCAAGAGTGACAAACAAGAGGTTCAGAGTGAAAAGGAGGCTTTAGCATTAGAGGCAAGAACTCCGATACATTCTGGGGACGCTCCAGGTATCACTGTTGAGGGAGAGAGCAATGCACTGAAATCAGCTCAGGATCAGGCTCCCAACACAGCACCAGCTGACACTCCGACTCCCATCTCAGAAGACAGCAAGAGTGAGAGCAAGACAGTAACTTCTCAGGCAGGTTCAGGCAAAGGGAACAAGGCAACAAACCTACAAGATGAAAAGACTGAAAAGAAAGGCTCAAAGAAAAAGAAAGACTTGGACGCCAATAAACCACCTGCAATGGACCAGAATGCCAACGTAGAGAAAAATGAGAAGCAGACAGGACAAAGCAAACAGAAAGGAAAGAGTCAGCAGGAGCAGAAACAGAATCCGATGGTGTTTGGGCCTCAAACACCTTCAAAGGTAATGCAGACTAAAATGTATGAAAAGGAAATGTTATTGAATAAAATACGTTTTTTGGTGCAGAATGTTTATTCGTTTTTTTTATTTGGTTCAAGTTGTATATTTAACATGCGTGTTTAATGCTACTTTTTCCAGGCTGACCCCACAGGCTCCAGTGTCGACGCGGAGGAGACCCTGGGGGCTCAGCAGTCTGGCAGCGAGAAGGACTCAACGGCAGAACAAACCCCCAACAAGGGAAGTAAACAGGACAGCAAGGAGCCCAGCACTCATGCTGAACCGCCTCCCAAAAGGTGAATAAGCTCTCTCCAACAATGGCACACATTTGCTTTGGATCAGTTTTATGTGTGTGTCACACAATCTCTTTTTATTTGTTTCTCCTTCTCAGGTCCACCAGGAACAAGAACATTGCTGCACGGGAAAGACTCACAATTTACTTTCATGCAGTTCTCTCAAAGGATTTCAAATTTGATCCTGATAAAGATCGTATCTTCATCAGGGCTGGGCAAACCATTGGAACGTGGGACGAAAATGCAGTTGAGCTGTCTGTGACCAGGTATTATGCTTACGCTTATTCTTGGGTGCATCGTCAATTAAGCTCAGATGGTAGCCTAATATATGGGAAACAATAATAAATCCCTAAAATATTTGTCCTAAATCCAGTTTTTACTTTAAAATCAAGTCTTTAGTTTCTTAAGAATTTATTTGCTAATTAAAAGAAAATACATTTTCCCCACCCAATCCTTGCATGCGCACAGACTACACATACATATGCAGCTTGGTTTGTATATGTTGTATACAAACTAGATGTATCTAGAATTAAACTGCCCCACTCAATGGCTGAGGGAATCATGGCCGTGGAATTTGATGTTGTTCATGGACATACTAGCCTGCTCTTATTTTCACTTCCCACTCTTAACACCACATACAGTACATTTTACTTTCTTGTCTTCTTTCACAGGGATCTTGGAGAACATGGTTTTCTGGTTGAGGGCAGTCTGACTACAATCAAAGCTGAAGCTGTATCTGAGCCAATACCGTACAAATATGTTGTCTATAACAAAAAAAAGAGCAAATACGAGTTTGAGTACATATACAAACTGGATTCTACTCACCAAACTACCAACAGGTGTTTGTTTGTGAAACCCGGCCTTGTCACTGACGACGGTAAATGTAACCTTCACTTGGTCTATTTTTAATCATAGTTCCTGCATGAAAATGGTATTTGATTATCATATTATGATGTATTTACTTGACACACATAACATTTATGTTGTATTTCTTTTCGTAAAGGGGACTGGCATCAATATGATGACATCATTTGTGCCGAGTCATCGAAGACCGTGCTCAATAAATTGACGAATAAAATAAAAGAAACGTTCTGGCCTGACCAAAGGAAGAATCTGATTCAAGGCAGAGAGATCGCAGGGAACATCATGCTGGAGTCCATATTTGATCTTCTCAGGAGCTGGACTGATACCAATTTGAGAAGTTTTTTGATCCAGCTGAATCAGTTCTGTCAAGTTTATGGAGAGCCTTTTGTATTTGAAGAAAGACAAAAGAAGTGGTACTCCTTAAACTATGGGGAAGAGGAGGTAAGTTCATAATCATTGTGTAAAGATACTGCATGCCCTCAGGTATGGCTAAACCATCTTACTCCTTACCTCTTATTCCCTAGGTGAGAAAGATGCTGAAAGAATTCATGCTGACAAAGGTTATTCCTCTGAGGAAGGATGGAGGTGGGGAGATGCTCTACACTCAGGATCCCATGAGAGCAGCTGTGATCATGCTCTGTGTATGGAGACAGCATCAATTCAGACTGGAACATGGTGAACTCAATCAGCTCTGCAATATGCTCCGTTTACCCAAACGGGACAAAGAAGAGTTCCTCAGTTACTGGGAAGAGTTTTCTCAGGATGTCGCTATTATCAACAAAAAGTAGGTAGCAATCTACACATTTAAGAGCAGCTAAAGATGTTTTTCTATTCAGATGCTCATACTATTTTCTTTGTTGTAGTCTGACAGATATGTTGGTGTATCTGATCAAAACTGTGAAAACAGCGAGAATGCCTCGATGGATTCTGGTCCTGCCGCTCTTCCACCTTCTCAAAGGCAACACGAAGCCCTTTGAAGTACCAACTTCTGGAAACTCAAAGTATGGTGTAGCCTGGGCAGGTTTGCAAGGCCTTGAAATTGGTACCCCAGCAGCATACATGAACAGTGAAGACAGGAAGTAAGATTCATGTCTGTCAGTACTTTTGTTCAGAATATATATTACTGTACATACATTTACTTGATTGTCTATTTTTTTTTAGGTCTCTAGTGAATCTGATGAAAAACAACAGTCACTTGATGGAAGTGGATGCACTTTTTGTGCGATCCTGCATGTTCCTGATCCCATTGGATGATCTGATGGAGTGTAACCTCATTGACATCGAGCTTTTGGACATGCTTCATGTTTTCACTAACAAGGCTCCTCAGGATATTACGAGCAGTAACTACCAGGTGAAGTGGAATATCTAGTACAAATAATATACATTTCAGGGTTTTAGCAAGTTTCACTAAATTAATTAATATTTTTGGATTTCTGCTTTTCAGACAGTATCTCCAATTCTCTCACATATCCAAGAAAAGCTTGTTGAAGAAAAGTACAGGTAATTTTCCGTTTCATATTCAGTTGGTTTGCAATTAAAAGTGTAAAACAAGAAATGTGTCAAATGCATGAAAAGAAAGACGCTGGAGTGTTCTTCCAGTCTTAGCAATATTTTTTCCAGGTTCCTCCCGCAGTCTAAAGGCAGGCAGATGAGGTCAATTGTTAACTCTAAAGTCAGAGACAGACAACTTGTTTCTATTTGTTGGTTTAATTGTTATCATACCAATAGTTCACATTTTAAGACTTGGGATTTGTTCTTTTTGTATCCTTTTATGACAATTTTACTGTGCAGAACTTGAAATCAAATGTGTATACGGATGGTAATATGTTAACTAACTTTCTATTGTTTGCTTTTATTCAAGCCTTTTAACTGAGGCGTATAGGCAAGAGTGCCTTGACACATCAGTGAAACTGTTGGAAAAGCTCTGCAAGGGAGTCAAGCCGGCATCTTATACCCAGAACTACCCGGATGTAACTGTAGCTTGCATGAATCTGGTTGCATCCGTGTCAGACTTTGTTCACAGTAACAAGCCACAGGTATATGAAGTGAATCATATAAAGCTATTTGCATTTCGTAGAGAATTCTTCCTTTTTTTATCTCAAATTCTGTAATATTGCTTCTTATGTAGGAGACTCAGAAAGGAGAGAACGAGCAGCATTACGCTAAAGAACTGATCTCTCGGGCGATGTCCATCATGAGAAACTGGATCAGTCAATCCTACAGACATGGTTTGCTAAACAGGGCAATTTCATCCATGTACACCAGAGTTGAAGCCACAGCAGAGACTGAAGTGAGCAGTTTTGTTTTATTTTTTTAATGAAACACAAAATGTACAGATTGATGCTCACAACCGATCATCAGTAGAGAAAGTTTGACATGTTTTCTTCTGTTTGATTGTGTTTAACAGATGTGGAACAACATCATGTCCATCCAATTCAAGGATAAAGATTGCACAAAAGTATGGAGAGAGACATTCACAAAGGATTTTGAGGGCAAATACAAACAGGTAAGTGATACTTCTTTTACACATCACTGTTCATTTTCGGTTAACAACAAACATTTAATATATCCTCCATGCATCTGCTTTTAGGAATCTGCTGTGGATCAAATTGAGTTTTACTGCACAAAGATAGAGGAACTCACTAAATCCTATCCACTCGTTGCTGCTAGTGTCGAGAGGTGTGCTCTTGAGGCTGTTACATCTTTATGCCAGGTTTGACAACTTCTTAAAATCTATTACCTATTATATTGGTTCCCTGTTTTATTACAGTCCTGGCCGGATATAAAAGATTCACAGTAATGTTTTTCCTCATAATGTAGACTAAGTCTGAGGGGAAGCTGTTGGAGAAATTCAAGGTGAACTGGAAGTTCGGGAAACTCATATCAGCCATTATCGAGAAATCCTGGCCAAAGGACCGTCAAGGAAATTATCAGGATGATGAACAATTGGTCCTTCAGCACCTACTCTCCTGGACTGCCGCCAAAGACTATTTCAAACTACATGGTATCTCCGCTTGAATATATAAACCAATTTAAACATGCACACACCAAATAGAAATAATCTGTACAGTTATGAGGTTTAATATACTTGTAAAAAAAGCCAGCTAACAGAAGTAGAGTCACTTAATGATCTCATGGCAAAAGATAAGCATTAGAATATTTATGTGGTTTTAGACAAAAAACTACCATTTCATTTCTCTCATTGCAGGCGCAGATGAGAAGCTGATCAATGAGCTCTCTCAAGATGCCAGGGACCAAATCGCCATTGCAATATCATCATTCACAGCCGTCAACAATCAACTGGTCCGTGGAACCATAAAGACCAGCCTGCTGAAAATCATTTTGGACAGGAAAGCCGCCTTCTTAGATCTGCTGAAGATTGGTAAAACACTCTGCTTCACATCACATCTATTACAAAATAAATAACCCCCCAAAAAATGCTATTTCATTTCATTTATAAAGCATAATAGTAACCTTGAGATGTGTGTGTTTGAATTGGTATTTGACAGAATGCCTCTCTGAGAATGAACAATACAGGGATAATGGCAAAATGAAGAGGCTGTTACAATGCAGAGAGGATGAATTGAACAATGTGTACCATGAGAAGGAGCTTGTGGACATTGTCTTAACAATGAGCCACAAACTTGGGGAACATATGACAGGTATGGTGGAAAATCCTTCTGTTTGGTTTCCTTATCATAGTTGCAGCAGAGCTAACGTATGCTTATTTCATTTCCATGACAGTTGATCTTGAGGACATGGAAGAGAGAAAGCATGTGAACGTGGAATCGATGCAGCTGAACCATTTTATGGAGGTTCATCCATTTGATCAGCTGTCCCCACCTGATGCGGGTGTTGTCACCTACTTTAAACTGGGTGAAGAAATCAAAAACATGGCCGAGATCCTGTTCACCTTCAGAGACAGTCATATATTCAAAGTGTGTTGGGAGAATCAAGCCAAACTCATGGTTGCAGAAGAAATGCCAGATGCCGACCCTGGTGCACTTCAAATAGCGGACATTAATGCAACACCAGAAATGATACACGATGACATTTTCGAGCCTTGCTATGGTGAATACAAAGACATCTACACTCGTCTGAAGAATAGCAGTATAACGCTCGAGGAGGTAAACCAGCTTTTCCATGATTACAAGGGCAGGTACGAAGAGCTTGCAAAGGACCTGGAAATCATGTGCAGAATTGATAAATCCACTGACAAACAGTGGATCCACAGCAGGGTTCAACAGATCGAGCAGTATCACGAACTTCATCTAGCTGTGGCCTCAGCTCAAATTATCATGAAGGTCAAAGAGGCGCTTTGTCTCCAGGGGGACTTCAGGGTTCTGGAGACACTCACTGAAGTTGTAAGTGGCTATGAACTAAGTATATTGCACCCAACAAAGATTCCACATTATGTGAAAATCAATACGGCTATATCTATTTTTTTTTTAATATTTTCTTTTCACATTCTTCTCCCTTCAGAGCCAGGCAGACTTCCAGAACGAGCCGCTGAATCGGATTGACAATCACTTGATCCAGGCAAAGATAGTGCTGGTGGACATCACTGAGGCTCGCAGACTGTGCCTGCAGGAGCTGGGACTCCGAGGACACTTTGTAAACTGGGTTAAAGATTCACTTGAAGGTAAGAACAGTTACAATATGCTGTATTAACAAGGCTTTTATTGCTGATTCAGGCAAATTAGCTAAAACAATTATTATTTGCTTTCAGATATCAATGAGTTGAAGGTGTTCGTTGACCTGGCTTCCATCTCCGCGGGAGAGAATGACATGGATGTGGATCGTGTCGCCTGCTTCCATGATGCTGTCCAAGGATATTCTTCAATGCTTTATGAGCTCAAACAAGATGCTGGTTTCAACATCTTCAAAGAGGTGCTCGAGAAGCTCTGGAAAGCTTTGAAGAATGACAGCAAACTACCAGATAAACTGGTGAGAAAGCCAATACTTCTTCTGAAATATTAAAGCTTAAAACGTACTTGTGTTAAAAATAACCCGTGTTGACATTGTTTCTCTGTTGTTACGGACAATTTACTTAGTTACAAATTTGTTGAAGGAGACAATCCTCTGACATAAAATAATAATAGCGATTGCAAACAGTAAATTAACTACAAACACTTGTGTGAACGTTTTTATCATACAGTTAGGCTAATTGGGTTAACCCCAAGTATTTGTAATAGACACGGAATATTAATCAGCACATTGCCAATCTTATCTTGTTTTTTAGAGGGACAGTGCACGGCATTTGGAATGGCTGAAGACTGTGAAGGACAGTCATGGATCGGTGGAGCTGTCATCTCTTTCCTTAGCATCAGCCATCAACAGCAAGGGTATCTACCTCATCAGTGCACAAAATGTAAAAAAGGTAAATAACAAAATCCAAGATGATAGCAACCTTACATACATGAAGTACAGAGGTTGTCTCTGAGAAAGTTCCTACAGAATTATGTATGAGATTATATTTCTGTTTTTCGTTCCAGTTGAGTCTTGACTCCGCCCTGAAGCTGCAGATTCCAGAGGAGAATGATGAGGGTCAGAGGATGCGCTGGTATTCTCTTGAGGACCTTCGAGAGCTGCAGAACAAACTTATGCTCATGTCTGGCAAAGGTGATCAAGGGCAGAATGAAGTTGATCACTTTGCAGAGGTATATTGAAATTGTTCCCTCATCAGCTAGGTCATTTCAGTTTACCATAGAACCAATTGTTCTATATGGGCTCATAATAATAATAATAAAAAACAATTTATTCAGTTTTTTCTATCTTTCAGAGTTTAACACATTTCTTTAAATATTGAATATACCATATACAGTATGTCTCCTGACTACCAAGTACATACAAAAGATGATTCAATGTGTAATCTGACGATAGGTTTGTATTTATTTTTCAGGTTTTTGCTAGTGTTCAAAGACTAGCTGAGGCATTCATTGCCCTCTACACTGCTGGGAATCCTCTTTTCAGGCACTGGGAAGCACAGATCAACTGCAGTTTGAGCAGTAAGGAACCCAGCATTATGATGGACTTCAACCTGGGCAGTGTTCTCAGTGTTGTCATTGTGGAGGGCAGCATAGTAGAGCAGCTTCCTGAATTTTGCAGGAAAATTGAGAAATGCCTAGATTATTGGATGAACTTTGTGGACAAACAGAGGTCCGAGCATTACTACCTGAACTACTACACAGCCGAACAGATTGTCTACCTCTGCAGCCAGTTGACTCAGCAAAATGTGGCCAAAATTGAGGACCAAGTTCTCATGATGCTCTCATTTGTCAAGCCAAATTGCACAGCTTCAGACTTGAGGCAGGTCTGGCATACACTCCAGTATGAGATCCTCACCAAACCACAAGAGCAAAATGAAGAAATTGAGTATCAGACTTTTGTTATCGTGCCAACAAGTGAGCTGGGAGACACAGACTTTGCCAATGAGATGGATTCTCTCAGTCTTGTTGTCCAAGCAAATGGTGTGCAAACATTTTATCAGATATGGAATGCTTATATGAAAGACATGAAAACTTATCTTCCACACATTCTTGATATACAAAGTCTTGGAAGACTGTTGGAATTACTAGCCAACAAAGAAGAAGATAGTGAAGAAGATGAGAGTGATGAAGACATTTCTGATGATGACACCAGACATTTAATTCAGAGGCAGCTACCCAAAGGCCTGGCCGCCGGAAATCCAAACCTCATTGTTTGCCCGCACGGTGAGGTGTTGACATCTTGCATCTCCATTTACATGAGTAGTGAAGCAGAGTCACTTCCCACCTATGATGAAGTCCTTCTGTGCAACTCATCAACATCGTACGAACAGGTGGAGCTATTCCTCAGACGCTGTCTCAGCCAAGGGTACAGGGGACAGAAGATATACACTCTGCTGTACGGAGATCTGCTCACTTATGATGTGAGCTCTAAAGTTGAGAACTTTTTTCAGAGAAGGAAAATGCAGAGCCGAAAAGACTATAGACTTGTCCTCATCTGCAGCTCTGAAAGAGAACATGCCTATCTTCCTTCAGCCTTCAGCCAGTACAGATTGCACATGGTTCCCCAGGAGCCATTGGACGGGATCGAGAGATACCTCCACAAACACTACGTTGTTCCAGCAGATCGATGCAGCGCTGCAGCTGTGTTCAAAGACCGCCTGCGCGTCGGTGTTGTGTCATCCAAAAGGGCTGGTGTTGGTTAGTACTCAGCTGTTTCAAAATGATGATGGTGAACTTAAGTAAACTCTTAAGAGTATTAATACCCACAATAAAAACCTTCTTTTTAAATGCAGGTAAATCTCTCTACATCAAGAGGTTGTATGAAAAACTGAAACACTCCAAAAAGCCATCAAGGATGAAATGCATTCGCCTGATTGAACCAAATGTTGACGAGAATGTCATCCTTCAATCTTTGTTGAACACCCCCAAAGGTGAAGAACTCACGATGTTCCATTTTGACGTCACATCATCGGTAAATATGAATCTTAATGCTTATCTTGGTTTAATATTGCCTAATAAATATTTAGTAACTCGAAAGCTTACATATAACGTTAATTTGGCTATGTTTTATGTGATTCAAAAGGTGCAGAAAGGTCTCCATGAGTTTCTTTTCAAATTGTTGATCCTGCGCTATTTGATGGACTCTGAGGGAAAGACGTGGAAGTGCAGTGACAAGCAGCTGTATCTCATTGAGATGTTAGAGCCGACTGACATGTCAACTAGAAATGTTTCACGGCAGGTAAGACTTTGAACTTTTTGGGAATTATGCTAATCATTCGACATCTGATTCTTAAACCGTTGTGTTTTTATTTTCTCTTTTTCTGCATAGGCCGAAACTTTGAACAGCACATTCACACGTTTGTTTCCAAATATTTTCTGCCGACCACCCAAAGAAGTGCTAATGTTGGAGATCAAGAAGCAAGATGATCCTTCTTTTGAGACCAATGAAGAACCACTAATGGATAAAGAAGAATACAGAAGTGCAGCCTTTCAGCGGCCATACCAGTATCTCACACGGTTTCATAACCACAATGATCTTGATTTGTTCAAATACCAAGATGTTGAAGGGTCACAGGTTGAATGCCTTCAGATGCTTCTCATGTTCTGTGGAATGATGGATCCATCCTGGGCAGAGCTGAGAAATTTTGCATGGTTCCTCAATCTTCAGCTGAAAGACTGTGAGTCATCAGTTTTTTGTGACCCTGAGTTAACGGGAGACACTGGATTGACTGGTTTCAAAACCTTTGTGGTGGACTTCATGATTCTGATGGCAAAAGACTTTGCCACTCCATCACTAAGCATCTCTGACCAGAGTCCTGGCAGGCTGCAGATGGACATGACTGGTGTCAGAGACGAAGACTTGGCTCCTTTTCTGATCAGAAAGAGATGGGAAACAGAACCACATCCATACATCTTCTTTAATGATGACCATGTGTCCATGACCTTTATTGGCTTCCATCTTGAGCCCAATGGACCGAACTCTGTTGATGCCATCGATCCCACTTCTGGAAGGGTGATAAAAAAGAATGTCATGACAAAGGCATTGTATGAAGGCCTCAAACTACAGAGAGTCCCTTTCAACATGGACTTTGATGTCCTTCCAAGAGGAGAGAAAATAGAGCGACTCTGCAATGTTCTTGGTATCCAGTGGCCCCTTGACCCTGATGAAACCTATGAGCTTACCACTGACAACATACTGAAGATGTTAGCAATCCATATGCGCTTCAGGTGTGGCATCCCTGTCATTATCATGGGAGAGACAGGTTGTGGTAAGACAAGGCTCATTAAATTCCTTTGTGAGTTGCGAAGGAGTGGAGTGGCCACTGAGAACATGAAACTGGTCAAGGTGCATGGGGGCACAACTTCTGAGATGATTTACACCAAGATCAGAGAAGCTCAAGACCTTGCTTCGATCAACAAGGGAGACTATGGTTTTGAATCTGTTCTCTTTTTTGATGAAGCCAACACAACCGATGCCATTAGCAGTATTAAGGAGGTCCTCTGTGACAAGACAGTCAAGGGGGAAAGTTTGACATCCGACTGTGGATTGCAGATCATTGCAGCATGCAACCCTTACCGAAAGCACACGGATGAGATGATTCAGAGGTTAGAATCTGCCGGCCTTGGGTACAGAGTTCGGGCTGAAGAGTCAGATGAAAAGCTTGGGTCCATTCCCCTCCGACAGTTAGTCTACAGAGTTCAAGCATTACCACCAAGCATGATTCCTCTGGTGTGGGACTTTGGACAGTTAAACGATCAAACAGAGAAAATATACATCCAGCAGATTGTGCAAAGAGTGGTTGAAAAAAAGGCCATTCATCAAACTTACATCAAGTGCATCACTGATGTCCTCTCAGCTTCACAGAAGTACATGCGGACAAAAAAGGATGAATGCAGCTTTGTCAGCCTGAGAGATGTCGAACGCTGCATGCAGTCTTTTGTTTGGTTCCACGACAACCACATCAAGTTGTTTGCAGAGCTAAAAGATTTTGAGAGTAAACAGAAAGCTGAGAAGAATGAAAGGCATCACAGACAGCAGGAGGAGGTCAGAGACCCTGTTCTCTGGTCTCTAGTCATGGCCATTGGAGTGTGCTACCATGCCTGCTTAGAGAAAAAGGAAAAATACAGACAGAAAATCAGCAAAAGCCTACAACCACCATACAGCCCAGAAAAAGTAATGCAGGAAATCACACTAATGCAGGATTTGCTTTTGAGCGGTGTTCCAATGGGGGATACCATTGCGAGAAACAGCGCACTGAAAGAGAATGTCTTCATGATGGTCATCTGCATTGAGCTAAAAATCCCTCTCTTCCTAGTTGGGAAACCTGGCAGTTCAAAATCTCTGTCTAAAACTCTTGTGGCTGATGCAATGCAGGGCCAAGCTGCTCATTCAGATCTCTACAAAGGGTTTAAACAAATCCATTTGGTCTCCTTCCAGTGTAGCCCTCATTCAACACCAGAAGGCATCATTAATACATTCAAACAATGCGGACGCTTCCAGGAAGGAAAGAACCTGGCTGAGTACATTTCAGTCGTGGTTCTTGATGAGATTGGTCTGGCTGAGGACTCTCCAAAAATGCCACTGAAAACCCTCCATCCACTGCTAGAAGAGGGATGCATTGATGATGAGCCACTACCACACAAAAAGGTTGGATTCATAGGCATCTCAAACTGGGCTTTAGACCCTGCAAAGATGAACAGAGGCATTTTTGTCTCCCGTGGTGACCCTGATGAGAGGGAACTCATTGAGAGTGCTAAAGGCATATGCAAATCTGATGCAATGGTTTTGGAGAAAGTCAGGGATTTATTCCAGCCCTTTGCAAAAGCCTACTTGAACGTCTGTAAAAAAGGCAAAGGCTTTTTTGGCCTACGCGACTATTACAGCTTGATTAAGATGATTTTTGCAGTGGCCAAAGCTTCTCAAAGGAATCCCACTCCAGAAGAAACCATAAAGGCAGTGTTGAGAAATTTCAGTGGAAAGGATGATGTTGACGCAGTTTCCGTCTTTACCAAAAGAATGAATTTTCCACAGGACCTGGATAACATCAGTGCCATTGAGTTTGTGAAGGAAAATATTCAGTCGGTTGGACAAGAAGAATGTCGTTACCTGCTGGTACTGACAAAAAACTATGCAGCGCTACAAATCTTGCAGCAAACCTTCTTTTCAGAAAATGGTCAGCCAGAAATAATCTTTGGATCCAGTTTCCCAAAAGACCAAGAGTACACCCAAATCTGCCGCAACATCAACAGAGTAAAGGTCTGCATGGAGACAGGTCAAACGGTTGTTCTCCTAAACTTGCAAAACCTCTATGAAAGCCTGTACGATGCCCTCAACCAATACTATGTTTGGTTGGGAGGACAGAAATATGTGGATCTTGGACTGGGAACTCACCGTGTGAAATGTCGGGTGCACAGGGACTTCCGGCTGATTGTCATTGAGGAAAGAGAGGTTGTCTACAAACAGTTTCCAATACCTCTCATCAACAGGCTGGAGAAACATTACATGGACATCCACACTGTCCTTAAAACCGAGCAGACGAAGATTGCGGAAGAACTGGAGGGATGGTTGAAACTCTTTGTCTCTCTCAGCAATCAACACGCAACAGTAGCTCAGGCTTACAAGTACCAACCGCCAGACGTCTTTATCGGCTACCACTCAGACACATGTGCTTCAGTGGTACTACAAGTTGTAGAAACGCAGAAGGACAGTTTGGACATCTCAGATCCTGAGAGGAGAGTACTGGATGAGGCAAAACTCATACTGCTCAGATGTGCCACACCAGACTCAGTTGTGCGGTTGGACTGCACAGGCCTTCCCAAAGTGGAGAGTGAAAATCTGGCCAGAGTTTACTTCGAAGAGCAGAATAACAGCTGCTTAGCCGACTTCATTCTTGCACACACAATGCAGGAAGTCCATTGCCACTCCTTCTTCACAGAGGTAACCTAAAAGTTGTTATGTTGTTATAGTGGTTTCAAATACATGCTCGCAAGCATTTATAAGGCCTTGATACTTCTCATTTCAAACCACAGGTGACGACATTCTCCAGACTTCTGACAGCTTCTGACCTTGATACACTAGAACAAGTGTTGAATAGTGTTGAGCTTCTGTCACTCCAGCAGTTTGACACGGAGTACTCGTTCCTGAAGAAAATTAGGTTTGTTGATATTTTGAGAAATGTATTAGTTTAGATTTTCTAAAATATGTGGCTCTGTTAAACTGAAATAACCTGAAACGTGTTGGTATTATAGAGTCAACACAATTATGCAGAAAGTAAATGTTCTTCTTAATAATGGTATAGTAAGTTGTAAAAAAAGTATTCAAAGGAGAAACATTTTTTTTTCCAAAATGAAACTGTTCCAACATGACTGTTAATCAATATCTTGACTAACAGGTTCATGATATGTGGCCATTTTATCCAAGCTTCAGCAACGTGCAACAAAACAATCTATATTGATAAAAACACTATAGGCAAATGAATTTTGTTCTTGGGGTGAACTGTCTTTTTTTAAATGTACATTAAATATATCCTTTGTTACAGTATTTTTAAGGGGTATAATGTATGTTCAGAAAAGCATTGAATTATTATTACCAAGAACATACACTTCTGATCTTTCAGTATGTTGTCAGTCAACTTCAATTCCCTGTTTTCTTGTAGGAACTTCCTCACAGCTGATAATGGAAGCAGTAACACTGGACCCCCCAACAAGATCCTCCTCATTCAGAGTGATTTCGACGAAGCCTCTCGCAGTGCCAATCTCATTGCATCTGCAAAGTAGGTCAAACATTTCCTCTTTGTTGGTTATATGTCCATTTTGGGATTCGCCATATTTAGTTTTGCTGTTTTCTTTTAGATATTCATCCATGAATGAAATCAACAAGATAACTCACGAGAGCAACGGAAGCAGGGTGTTTGTCTACTTTATCACCAGACTGCCAAGAATGGAAGGAGGGACTTCCTACATCGGCTTTCATGGAGGTAAAGTTAATAAGAGTTGTGATTTTTTTTAAAAAAAATTATCGAATGGTTGAAGAATAATCCGACACATGTTAATATTTACAGGCCCCTGGAGATCAGTTCACATTGATGACCTCAGACGGTCAAAGGACATTGTGTCAGACATCAAAGCCTTGCAAAACATGACAATCAGCCAAATGTTTGAAACAAAGATGAGCCAGCCTGAAGGTAACGATTCATAATTAATCGATAGCAAATTATTATTTCCTCTATGTATAATCTTGGTGGCATTAAGTTACAAACTTTTTTTTCTATAGCCATGGAAGTGGATGACATGTATACTGAGAATGAGCATGAGGAAGCAGAGGAAAATGCAGAGGAAAATGCAGAAGGAAATGTGAGTACAGACGGATACAACATACATGTGTTGTTGTGGGAAAACCACACACTCAAAGGTCCCATGTCATGCTTTTCCGGTTATTACCCGTCCCCTTGTGTGTTATGATGGTTTTTCTGCATGTAAACGGTCTGCAAAGTCACAACCCCTCAAAGTACACCCTGTAGCGAGTAAAACTCTAACACAGAAAAGACCTGTCTATGCTGCCCCAGAACGCCTCGTTGGACATTTATCTTTTTCAATTGTTTTCTTCCTGGGTACAGTGATGTGCCCATACTCAAATGGANAGTAAAACTCTAACACAGAAAAGACCTGTCTATGCTGCCCCAGAACGCCTCGTTGGAGATTTCTCTTTTTCTTCCTGGGTACAGTGACGTGACCATACCCAAATGGACCCATTGGTCCAAATGGACCAATCCGTGGAGCTCCTCTCACACACACACATACACACACACACACACACACACACACACACACACACACACACACACACACACACACACACACACACACACTCTCAGCGGTGAAACTGTGATGCGCTGGGGTGCGGGTGCCAGTGGAGCCTCGCAGATGGGGGTGCTGCAGCCCCCTCAGCACCCCTTCCCGCGTCCATTCGAGATGTCTCGCTGTCTCAG
>NW_011342006.1:331239-357489 GCF_000735185.1 Notothenia coriiceps
CGCGGTACTTACAGTCGACTGTGCCAACCACCTACGGGTCCCGGTCATCGTCGGTGACAGAACTCACTGTCCACGAAGTACAGTCGAAGAAGGTCCCCAAGTTTACCTCGAGCCTCACTCAGGTAGATTTTTGGTGGACAGTTTCAGAGGGTATTCCGGTGTCACTGGACCTCTGGCCCTCCTCGGGACGCTCGATGGAAGTATTTTGCCGTCTGGTCCCCTACGACCGACCGGCAGGATGGGATTTTCGGGTGTACCGTACGCCGTTATCGTCGGTTTCATGTTTAAAATTAGCAGCCTCTTTCCGAGACAACAAATAGCGTTGGTCCAAGGACGTTTTACTATTTTTAGTGAGGTTGTCCTTGTGACTTTCTTTCACACGGAGAAAACTTGCTGTGGTGAGGAAGTTTGCGGAGGGGTGCATATCAGTATCGTCTCTGGACCACCCACCTCCCCCGAGAGAGCGTGAGACTTATCACCAACAGTGGAGAACGCCCTCTTCATAAGCAGGTGACATAGAATTTAACATGGTCGAGTGCCCAGGTTCGGGTTTTCCCGGTACGCCGAGGCCCACACCCACTTTCTGGCGGGGGGGGAGCGGACCTCTGTTATACAGACGGACGCGTTCCCCTTCGACGGTGGCCGTACTTGCACGTCGTTGACTATTTAGAGGCCGGTCACGGTCATATAACGTCCGGTCACGCCTTCGATAGTTCTTAGAACACACTCCGTGACAGGAGGAGTGAGACCGGTCTCGACCCCCATAGTCCCCGGTCCCACCTTTGCGCATGTCCTCCTGGCCCCCCGGTGAGCACACGCTTGCGCAGGTGCGGATTGCCACGCATAAAAAACGCAAAGAAGCTAAGCCGCGTAAACTCTTCTTTTCGACTGGTCACTCAGTAAAGAAAACTACGCTTCGTCTAGATGGTATCCGGAGCCGCGCATTGCGTTGGGTGTACGACCGAGTGTAGCAAACCTACCATCTCAGGTTAGATGTATACCCCAAGTGGGAGGACCTGTCATTCAGACGCGGGCTCCAAGTTATGCGGGACCATTGCACGCAACGAGAGTCTCTCTCCTCTGCCGGCGTCGAAGGTGGTTCTAAGTCAAACGCACTCGGTACACATTCACCTCTCTCGGCGTTTGGGGGAACAACCAAATAATGCTATTGACACCCAGCAGTAACAGTTAGCGACGTGCTCCTGTACCACAGGAGACTCTTTTCCGTCCTTCGAAAAGTCCCACTCTTGTGGCGATCTCTCGAGGTACATTAAATACACCGGCCGACCGGCCAGAGACGAGTGTCTCTGGGGAGTGGCCCGCTGCGGAGCATTTATAGAGGGGTCGGACAGTCTGTACACAGGCACCACTTGATAGGGATGCATTCTCCTGGTCAAGCGTAGCCATGCGGAGGCATGATCTTTTCAGCCCACATCCGGTCAACGCGTCACCGGGGAATTCGTTGTAGCCGGGGCAATTGGTAGTGGGGCGGCGCGCAGGGTCAAAATCTCGCCGATGCGGGTCGGGGCGACTCTGGAGGGGTACACATTCGCAGGGGCGTCAAGCAGTACTGGTCTTACCGAACTGCGGTACTCGGGGGTCATATGCCGCATCCGGGTACTAGACTTCCCTTGCTACAAACGCGTCAGGCCTTTGCTCGCTCTGGTTCGAGACTTTTTCGAAAGTGAGAAGAGCGGCTGTTCCGTCCGACATTTTCCGGGTGCGCTCAAATCCTACATTTGGGCATCCTTCATGCACTCAGTTCGCCCGAGGGTTAACGAGAGTGTTGCTGAAGCCCAACCCTGCCTTTGTACCTAAGGTGGTGGGTTCATGTACTCCAATTGACATTGAAGCATTTCCTCCGCCGCTGTGTCCCTCCGGGGAACAGCAGCCGAATTTGCTGTGTCCAGTCCATGCTTTACGCACTTACATGGACAGATCAAAGAAGTTTCGTCATAATGACCAACTCTTTGTGTCCTGGGCTAACCCTCAGAAGGGCAGGCCTGTTACCAAGCAACGGCTCTCCCACTGGATTGTGGAGGCAATTGCTTTGGCCTATACAAGTCAGGGTTTGCAGGCACCTTCGGGTTTGCGTTCTCACTCGACTCGTGGTATGGCTACATCCTGGGCTTGGTTCAAGGGTGTTTCCATTCAAGACATTTGTGCAGCAGCGAGCTGGTCCTTGCCGTTCACTTTTGTCCGCTTTTACAGGCTAGACGTCTCTACTCCCAGTGTGGCTCGAGCAGCGCTGGGCCCCCTGCTGAGTTAGAGATTTAACTGTAAGGTTCTGGTTGGTCTTGGTGACTTTTGAGATAAGCTCGTCTGGCAATACGGGAGTTACGATTTCCCATAGTGAGACATCGAACGGAGTGTTATGAATGAGAACTATAGGTTACTTACGTAACCCCAGTTCTCAGACTAACATCAAGTGAGATGTCTCACCAGACGGCCCTCCTTGCTATGGTGAAGCGAGAAGAGGTGCTTATTTTGAATGACGCATGCGACGTAGCGCAAGCTACTTATAGGGGGTGGATTCCCTGACGCTGACGTCAAGATCACCTGCCAATCAGGATTGACGTATGTGAGATTGATGCTTCTGTTTGCTCCGCGATGAGGCGCATCCCATTGTGAGACATCTCACTTCATGTTACTCTGAGAACTGGGGTTACGTAAGTAACCTATAGTTAATATAGTCATTGGTAACAGTAGTTATTTCATCTAGTGAACCTTCCTGAAAAATGTCCCAATCTGTCCAATCAAAACAGGCTTTAAACTGTTCCCTACTTTCATTTGTCCATGTCCTTATTACTTTCTTTTCCGGTTTACTTCTCTTCAGTTTGGTCTTATACACTGGTATCATATTCACAACATTATGATCAGAGTTCAGTATTGGTGGTCTACCTTGAGTCACATAGGCTCCTTTAACATTTACGAAGCATTTGTCCAGGATATTGTCTTTTCTGGTGTGATCCTTAACATACTGTTGGAACCCAGGTAACACAGTCTCTAGGCGACATTGGTTCATGTCCCCGAGCACTATTGCCGGTGCATCGGGGTGGCTGAGTTGCAGCTCGTGAACACAGTCAGCGATGGAGCCGGCCGCCAGTGACGCTCTGCCGCTGGGAGGCACGTAAACAACAAACAGTAAAATACACCCGAATTCTCTAGGCAGATAGAAGGGTCTTAACGTCATGCCGAGTTCTACGTTGGGATCACAGGTTTTACATTTTACTGAGTATGATCGGCACCACAGATCATTAATATACACACAAATACCGCCTCCTCTGGTTTTCCCCGAGTTCGCATCCCTGTCTGCTCGAACAAGGGTGAATCCGGGCACTTCAAAGAGAGATTCAGGCATCGTAGATTGTAGCCAACTTTCCGTGAAACATAGTAAAGAGGCCTCACGAAATTCATGACAGTACCTTCTGTATATCCTTAGTTTGTCCACTTTGTTGCTCAATGAGCGCAGGTTTGTGAGAATGATGGATGGAAGTGGTGGCCGGCTGAATCTCCGCCGTAGGCGATTCCGAACGCCTCCCCTCCTTCCTCGTCTCTTTTTCCTGATGTGTCTAAGCAGCTCCCGAGGGATGTCATCCAATAACGAATAACACAGGTGGCTTGGTGTATTCATAGGAGGCCGATCGCATTGTAGCTCCAGCATAGCCTCGCGGCTGTAGCAGCGTAGAGGCCGGGGCTCCTCGCCGTACCTGTTCGTGTTGTGGCTCAGGTGTGTTTTGAAAAGTTGTATGGCCAGACATGGTCCGCAGAAGGCAAAAGTAATCCACACGATCAAAAGCATGGTCTCTCAAAAATGATGTTTCATCCAGACAAACAACGTTTTAGAAAATAATTAGCCCAAAAACAAACAAACAAAACACAAGACGGACGGAGCAGCTGAGACGCGGTGCGCAGCCGAGGAGTGCACTTCACGCAGTCCTTGGCCTGGACTCCATATTGTATTAAGCGTCTTTGGGTCTAGAAAAGCGCTATATAAATCCCATTTATTATTATTATTAGTTACACACATACTGCACAATTTGTGATTTGTGTGTGTTTTAGAATGCATGCAGTTTAACAAAATGTATTTCTTGTTTTTGTCAAAGCAGAGGCTAAGGATAATGGTCAAAGTGGAACCGAAGCCTTCCTGGCCAGTGTGGTCACCTTGTGTAGGCGCAGTGGAAACGACTGGTATCGAGTCTACTTGATCCGTAAGATCTGCAGCCAACATGGAGTGGAGTTTGTCCTGAAACAACTCAAAGTGGACGACATGCGCTGGCTCTTCCCCGTGGAAGTGCTGCAAAAGGTTCAACATTGTGATTTTTAAGTGTTAGTACCCAGATAAAAGCAATGTTGTATTCCAAAGCTGAAACTAAATAGTGTGGATTTATTTACGTTACACCCAGAGTGAAGAAGCCACCCCAATAGACCAGTTTCTTGTGTGTGGGGACGACTACAAGATCATCAGGGATGCTGTTGCAAAGGGAATAATGGACTGCAAAGTAGACGGACTGGACAAGATTTGTGAGGTAACGTTACTTACTTGTTGGTAACTGAGCATTTGGTAAGGACTCTGCTTTTAATTGTGAGTTTACATTGATATCTTGTTGCTCTTTTTCTTTATAGGGGTGCAGATGCTCACCACAGGGTAAAATAGTTAATCTTCTGTTGGCGTTGTACAGGGAAGTCACCACTCTCTACAGGGAAGCCAATGCTAGCTTCCACCCCAAGCCCAAGGTAGATCTTCACACCCCCTGATATAACTATTTGTTTATGTAATTTGGGAACGGTTACCCACGCTTTTCTTAACTGGACTCTTTTCTGTCTTTGTCAGTAAACTATACATCTATATATATTAATGAATCTATTTTACCTGCAGCAATTGGAAGCCCTAATGGCCTACATCCAGGACTCCAAAGTCCTTGCCAGCCCACAGGTAAAGGCCTTTGCCAAAGCTCTGGTGACCAACCAGGTAGGGCCGTTGGTTGTTTGTCCCGGGGCTTCTGGTGCAAATTGTGTGCTGGCGGACTTAACCATTCACCTGGCAGCTGTCTTACTCATCAATAACCAGGGGATCTTGGCCCCCCTGCAGCAGCTGGCCATGGCGCCTGCCAACATGCAGGTATGCATATTGTCAACAGCTTCCAGTATTGGCTTTGTCTTCTTTGAAGCCCACCTCATATTTTTATGTTTTGTTACAGGCAGCCTTCTTGCCAACTATGCCTGAGGACATGTTGGCAGTGGCTCAACAAGCTATGGGGCCGTTGCAGTGGTACAGTAAGTCACAGACAAAATGACACTCACATTTGAAATATCATTGAAAATACTATACAAGTAATTTTGTATTTACTCTTACCATAGATTGTCCAAATGGTCACCCATGCACCATTGGAGAGGTATGTTATGTTCTGTCTGAATCATAAAAACTTTGCAATCTAGTTGAGTCTCTTTTTTGGAGTATGCTTTTCATACATTGGAAAAAACGTTCTTGCGTCTTTTTTTTCTCCAGTGCGGCCAGCCCATGCAAACAAGTGAATGTCCGGACTGTGGTGTTAAAATAGGAGGCGACAACCACATTCCTGTGGCGGGATTTCAAGCTCTTCAGTTGCAGTGAGTGTTCTGTGATATAATTCGAGCCACACATCTAATATAAACAGTCACTTAGTGTATGTTTTGTTTTCATTTCAATTTATTTTTGTTATCTTCCTCTCACAGAGGTGACCGCACTCAGACAGGTCACATCCTCGGTGACGACAGACGCAGGGACAATCCAGACATGTTGGACACAAAGAGCATGTCCCCAGTTCCCTTCACCATGGCCCGCATGCTCAATCACATGGCCATGCTACTGGGTGCCCACAGCTGCCCACAGGTACTGGAAAGTTATCATGGACACCCTCTCTTCCTGCAAATTATTCTTGATTGTTTGGAGAATCTCCAGATAAAATGCTAACAAACCATACAAACCCCATCATGTATGTGTTTATAGAACTACGCTTTTACCATTTAAGAGAATGGGGTCTGGTCAGTCATCCACTGTATTTGTGTTTCTAGTCTATCTCGGCCATCATCAAGCCACCAGTCCATGACCCAGGTGCATTTATACTTGCTCACCTGCAAAAGGACTTGAAACATCTCATCAGATCTCTGGGTAAAGGGACAGATGACACAGTCAGCACTGTTCACCTGCTCATCAGCAGCCTCGTGGAACCACAACAACAACAAACATGTAAGGAACAACAAACCTGTAAAACAGTCACACGCTTTGAAAATGTTTTGAGATACATAATGATACCAACATCTCTATCAATATCCGAATATCAGTCTGACACTTTAGAGCAGCTTTCTCACTGTTTTCATTTCTATTCTAACGGTAGTTAGTTTTTTGCTCTTAAGCCTTGCTCTTATCTTGTTATATTGTTCATTTGCAAGCTGCAGGACAGTGACAGAAAATAGGAAAAAGAGGGGTGTCGCATTAAAATCAAGTACTTTTAAATCACTCCAAAGAAATATGACGTGAAAGTCCAGATTGGTATTTGCAGTTCTAATTCTAGCTTTTTGATGCGATGTCAGTGTATCTTAGTATAGAAACTTTTTTTACCTCTCCTACTAAGTTACATTTTGAACCTTTTTTTAAAAAGGACACAATCGATTTACTGGATTAACTTCTACTATTTAACACATCAGGTCTTTCCTTTTCAGGGCCTGCTGCTTTTGACAATCTGCTCTCCACCAAACATGCTAGAAATGGATGGGAGATGGAAGTGAGCAACACCATCATCACACCTCAGCTGAAGGTAGAAATAATGTATTTCTTCTACATTTGAACAAATAATAGGCATTATTACATTCCAGGATTTTTTTTTAAATTCCATGTCATTCTCTCCTTCATAGAACTTGGATAGACGGCTTAAGGAAGTGAACAAGTTCCTCCAGGCTGATTCTCGCGTCTCGGCCAATCCAATCATGAAGCTAATGTTTGGAAATCCCAGCCTCTTCTTGACCTCACTTCCCCAGAACTCTCTGATCCACGGCTCTGCGGTGTGGAGCTGCCGGGAGAAAGTGTCTCTGCTGAGCCTCACTCACATTGTGGAGCAGAATGATGGCAAAGACATGCTGCCGGTGCTCTGGAGATTTCTGCATAGGGTAAGGAAACAATGACCAGATTTCAAAAAGCTTTGTCAGGAACTGGACAAAAAAAATGTATGCAATGTATCTAAGAGACTGGGTGTTATGGCAACCACAATAATTAAATACTGCTTGCATTACATTAAAGAGCACACTTTTGCCCCCATTTGTGCAGTACACACACTAAAAGACACAATGTGCAGAATTACAAATAATGTTTTACCATTATATATCTATATAATTGTATTTTTGTTGAAAGACCTCTGACTTCATTGTTAATGGTTCCAGAATGACCAGAAATTAAACATCGTTTTGTATGCCACAATATCTGTGCTGATAAATAAAAATATGAATGTAAGGATACTGATGGGGCAAGACCGGCTTACACACAACACATTTTCCTAATTTGTGGCTTATTTAATATTCACATACTGAACCAGATCTTAAACATAATTTTACAAGCGCTTATCTGAACACATCCATTCTTTTTTTTGTTTAGGAAGCGGAGCTCAGACTAGTGAAGCACCTTCCTGATATCCTCACGCTCCAGAGAGATCTGGTCAAGAAGTTTCAAAACATCACTGAGCTGACTTGTGGCACCATTACGGAGTTCCTCCACAGTCAGAAAGCAGGTACTGAAACTAGCTGCCTATGCCAGTGATTTCTCAACTTTTTCAAGTATGACTCACTTGCTAAGAGTTACACATAGTTCCTACTTACCTCTTTCTCGGAAATGGCATAGCAAAGGAGCTGGCGGTGTACAGTTCAAAAACCTGCCTGTCAAGGAATGAGTTGTTTTAACCAGGAAGGAGACAAAGAGCTGTTAGACGCATGAGAGGTTTTAATATGCTATAGTCAATCCTCTGTACTGCGGGTCATTTCTCGACTTAATCAGAAACACGTTTAATGCCAAGTAGGTTTACACATAAGAGACATTTGCTTTGGTTTCTAATAAACACAGAAATAAAGTTGGAAAATAAAAGCAATTATAGTAAAAACTTACAAAAAATATTATAAATGAACAAGAACATCTGTTCTGTGAAAAGATACAAGCAGTATTTCAGATTGCTGATGGAAGTTGAATATCTGTGCAGTTAGCAGAGTAGCATTGTGGAGAACATGCAAAATAGTCAGAGGACACAAAGATGTGTTTACACTTGGTATTACAATTATGTTTTCTTTTTCCTGTGTGCAGCTTCGCTGAAAGCCTGGTATGATAAATACATCAACATCTTCCTAACAACCTGGAATCAGCTCAGAGTGTCTTTGGCCACTAATGGTAAATACAAACAGTTTGATACACTGACACTGGTCTGTCCAACATGATGATCCTACCTAATTGAAATGTTGTCGTTCAGGTGAAATCAAGATCCCAGCAGAGTTCTGCCAGAATGACCTGGACCACAACAGTGACTTAAAGGTGCTGTTACCACGACGACAAGGCCCAGGCCTGTGCTCCACAGCTCTTGTCAGCTACCTCATCGCCCTGCATAATGACCTGGTGTACTGTGTGGATAAGCACACTGGAGAGGAGACCAGGTGGGGGCGCTCATGCCACATTTTTCGATTTAACTTCTGCCTCAAACATATACACTACATTAAAGTGTTGGCTTCACTGAGAGACCAATACAAGGATTGAGACATAACTACAAAACAAAACATGTTTGCAGATATAGTCACATAATACTTTAAGCTCAAGCTGCACAGATACTGTCTGACTGGCCTTTTTTCTCCTTCTACCCAGCTACAAAGTGAGTCCTGCCGATTTGACTGAACTGCACGTAATTCGGTACGAGCTGGACAGAGACCTCATGCCCCTGGTTCTGTCCAACACCCAGTACAGCATAGAGAAAGGCCAGGAGACTCTTCATGAGTATGACTTGCCCAAGATCCAGCAACAGATAATCTCCCGCTACCTATTGGGCAAACCTCTAATCACTCTCAATGTGAGTAGTAAAGGAAAGCACTAGAAAATCACAGAATTGTGTTGTGAAATGTGTTAATATACAACAATCCTTGTGCCCTTTTCCCACAGGGCATTCCAACACTGGTGACCAGACATGACCGCAACTACGAGGTCATCCTGAAGGATGTAAAAGCAAAAGTCCAGCAAGTAAGTACTACAACTATCATTCATTTTCCACATATGGTATATAAAACCTGTTGGCTCAGGATATGCTTCATCATATTTTCTGATCACTGTCATCTGATCAAAAATATGTTTCTGTTTCTGCTTTGAAAAAGATTCCAGGGTCCATACATTATTTCTGCATCCAATGTTCCCCTCGGTTACCTGCACCCGTCATCAGAATTAGAATCAGAATTCCTTTATCATCCCACAGAGGGGACATTTACAATGATACAGCAAAGAGACAAAAAAAACAGAACACTTTAATATAAAAGTCCTGCACACAATATTTAGAATAAAAATGCTTGCATCTTACAGTACACATTAAAGCCCACACTTAAGCACTACTGTTGTAAATAATGTCCTCATGAGTTGATACGACCTGTGACTGTGTGCCAACAGGAGCCTCTTCAGACTCTCACCCTGTCTGCCATGGCTGGGGAGCTGCACTCCTACAGTGAAGTGTGTGAGGCCTTGTCCACACTGGAAGTGGCCCTCGGTTTCCTCGCCACGACTGGGGGAGATCCTCTCATGCAGCTGTCCTGCTACCTGGAGGAGGTGCTGCAGATGGGGAACCAGATGGCTCCACATATCTTCAAGGTCAGCCTATCTGGGACACTGATAATTTTATCCTGTTGCATGTTCTCCCGCTACAACAGATATTTCTTTAACGATGTACATAACCCTTAGAATTTGCCAAATCTGCCCCAAAGAGCTACTTTTCTTGTTTTTTTTGTTGGATGAAAATGAACTGATTTATGAGATCTTACTTAATGGTCTCCCTGTTTTGCTTACAGGCCATGAGCATGTGCTTTCTTAGGCATTGTGTGGCTCTGTGGCAGCTGCTGGCCTCACTCAAATCAGAAAATATGCTACGGCTCAAGAGGGTAAGACATCAGTATACAAACACACGGGTGGAAATGGTTTAATTATTCATTAAAATTTTTTTTTATCATAAATGCTTTCTCTTTCTTCTTCAGGATCCATTTGTGGAAGTCTCAGGGAAGTACAAACAGGCCCTGAGCGAGGAGGAGCACAGGCTGCTCATCGGCTTCTTCTCTAAGAGCAGCGCTGACAGTTTCCTGCTGGAGATGCACGAGTTCCTGGTGCTTGTTCTTAAAAAGTCCAATGCACTTGAAACCTACAGGCCTGACTGGAGGTAAAAACTAAAGGTTTTTGTGAAATGACGTATGATTTGCACATGTCTATCTTTTCTCAAAAGTATGTCTTAAATAGAGGCCGGTTCATTCAGGATGAAAGATAGAGATAAGAGGGGAAACCCATCAGCTAAAACAAAGTGGATGGTTTCATACTCCCACTTTGAGACGCCTTGACTGAATTGAACATGTTGCACACACTAACAAACATGAAGTTCAATTTGGTTAGACTTGGTTCTATATATTACAACTTTTTACATTTTAGTATTGCAATATTTTCCAATGGAACCATAAAGTTGATATACTATGACTAAGTATAAACTGCACAATTGTGTAACATAGCTATTCACTTAATGTTATATGGATCACAAACTTTCAAAATGTACCTTAAGTCTTAAATCAAGTGTTAAAAAACATATTATTTATTTCATTTAGGGAAAAAAATGAATGAAAACAAATTATATAGACTGGAGAATTTATATTTAGGTGTGTGTACGTTAGTGTGACTTCAGTTCACATGTATAAATGATATGTTTGTCTTTTAAAAGCCTGAAAGACACACTGGTGTCTTACATGGAGCGCAAAGACCTGGACACCCCCCCTGATGTGGAGGAGCTATTCCCGGGGGAGATCTGTCTGTCCCAGTATGTTGAAGCCTGGAAGTTCATCGTGGCCTTCAAGCAGGAGCGCGGCCAGCGACAATGAGAATGTGATGAAAGGGATGTTTTTGTGTATGCCTTCATTTTGTGATACTATCAAATCCATAAACTTGAAGTTTACAATCATGATGATTCCACAGAATTGAAGTCAGTGTTTTATTTTACACAAATATATGCAGAGCTGATGTGCCTTTTTTAGAGCACTGCTGTTAAGATTCATAATGACTCAAAATATAAATATCATAAAGATTAAAAAAAGTGTGCAGTTCACACTCACAGCTCAGCTGTATGAAGAAGTGATCTTTGAAGATTTATTTATTGTCTTCTATTTTTCTAACCGCCAACATGTTGACAGTTTCCATACAGTTTAAAGTCTTCTTTCTTGCACTTTAGTTGTGAACATGTCTGTCCCTAAGAGGCAGAGAACAATCTAAATTCTACTCAGGGACAACATGTGGAATACCTCTGGGCTCTGCAAATCACTTTGACTTGAGTTACTGTACTGGAAGTTCAGTATAATATATCTTTTCACTTTGCTTAAACCAATTGTTTTGTAATTTCCATCCTTTTTTTATCACTGTTCATTCATGTTATTTTGATGTTCCTAGAAGTTGTATTTTGCCTTTCTTCCACTTTTTTTTATTTCATTTAAAGCAAAAGTTTCTTCACATAACTGTTATGTTATGTTCAGCATATTTACTGAATACAATATACTCTTACTGTCTTACTTTCCTATTTTGTTATTCCTGGTATGTGTGCATGGTAAAAGATACTGCATATAATAAATGATTCCACCTTCTGCATGCTTGTTTTGTGTGTTTTGAGATGATACAATCACATGATATACATGTTTTAAATGTGGCATTTTACTCACATTATGCTGGTTGGCTAGTACAGTATTACTTTGCCAATACATTACGGCAGCATTTTGGTGGAATGTAAATGTTTCCATCTGCCATTGTAGACAGAATTATTTCCTGACTCGACTATAAATTGGTCTTACATCCTGTAGTCATGGTGGAGTTTGAAAGTAGAATACTTTGCTCAGCAGGGGTTTAGCAACAAGAACACGGATGAAATGTGGATATCGTGCTTAGATTTACCCCCTGTGAGACTAACATCATTTATGGGAATAAGCAGATTCAATTGTTTTTGTGTGTGTCATGTTGCCATCAGCTTAAAGGGCACAACAAATAACAAAAAAAACATAACATATTTTCTCAGTTATCTCAGTATCTGCCCATAGAGAACTTTTCTGTTTTACTTTACATGGTTTTGAGATATCCATGATCTGCTGTTCTGTTGCTGGCCCCTATATAATTCCATGTGTATGTCTACAGTTGTACAGAGAATGTTTTACATAACATTCTCAACAGCATTACTAGCCTACTGTAGCTCACAAGTAAATGACTCTTTATTTACATGTTACATCACTACCAAAAGCCAACAGAGTCTTTCCATGATGGAGTGCTCAGGAAATGGCTGAATGCCTAAGGTTACGTGACTTTCTGACCCTCTGTTGGTGGCAGCTCAATGTGTTTCTGATCAGGCTGATGGAAATGATAAGGGCAAGCCTGCTGCTGGATGGCTTCTTAATTCAATTTCCTCTATACCAAAGCAGTGTTTAGCATAACAATGACAAATGGAAGCATGCGCCTGCGAAAGTAAACCATGCCAGCGACCACCCTCTAGTAGTCTGCAGTCAGTAAATACATTCGCTAAGGCCCTGAAGTCGATTACCGACGTGGTCGAGTTGGAGGCGTCGATGAGCGTGAGTCGGGACCAGGTCGGGACCTTCCACGGCAAAAAAAAATCAATGATTGGCTGCTCACCTTAAGCCAATCAGCGAAGGGGAAGGGAAATGGACGAGAGGAAAACAAACAACTCAAGTCATGAGGGAACACACAGGGCCTTTCTTATTTCTCTAATTTCCCCTCCTCGACTCCTCGGCTCCTCCGCTCGCATCTCCTGTGGGCGGGACTAAGACACGAGGATAGGAGTCGAGGAGGGGAAATTAGTGAAATGAGAAAGGCCCACGGAGGCTTTTCCTGTTTTAAAATATTCATCTCATATGATAATTTTAATAATCGAAAAGGTGCACGCCTTCATGGCTGTCTTGATTCAAATTAAGTGGTGAGCAAGAGTGGTGTGAACATGGTTAAATGCTGCTTTTTTAAATGTCTGTAACAATGGCTTGTGTATCTAAGTATGTAAGTCGCTTTGGATAAAAGCGTCGAACAAGTGACGTGTGATGTAATGTATCTGTTTTCTGGTTTACATTTCCCCTGCCCATGCCGCATTTCCTCTCATGCTGGTGCAGAGAGAAGGCAAGTTGGCAACGTGATTGTTGGCCATAATGTTCTTGTTTTTGCTGTGTGTTTGGTTCAAATGCTTCCTGTTGGCCTAGCTGCATGCACAATTAGGCTTGTTTGTGATGTTGGTTTGGTGTGTCAGGCCCTATAGACTGCCAGGTTCCCGGATTATGTGTTTACTTTATCTCAGTGGCATAATGATTAATCTATCATCAAATAATTGTTATGTTGACAGACCAGCCCTAATGTGATGCTTACATGCAAATCTAGACATGTGTGCTGCTCATTAGCAAACCCAAAATGTGGAAATACTGTACATGGGGTTAATAAACACCCACAAATGGGTCATGATGCATGATTTGCGCAACTTGTACTGTAGAACAAGCTTGACTGAGCAAGTTCAATCACTTTCACTTCCACTCCTGTAGGCTTCAAAGCCACCATGCCAAGGGTACAAAAGGAAGGATACAAAGGAGCCAATTGTTTTTGTTTTTGTCTCTTGATGAGGAAGAATTAGGGGCAAAATTACTGTGGTGGCTCACATTGAATGATATTCATTGTCGATGGACAGTTGGGATCAGGTCACAAAAACGTCCCATTTTGGTTTGCATGTTGGAGCATTTGACTGCTGTGACTGTATTACGGGCATTACAAGTCTTCAACTATACAGTAACTCTGCTGGGTCATTAATATGCCATTAATCACTTTAGCCAGTTTTATCCATACTTCAAACCAGTATTAAATACCATGGGAAAACTGAGCACTTAAAAACACATCTCTTTTCTAGTTTGTTGGACACATGCTTGGTTTAAATGTATCCAGCAAACTTTTTGAATCTAGTCATTCATTTTTTCTCCAAGTGGTCCCTCTGTTGCTCTCTTTGTGAAGCCTTAAGGAAAGGTTAATGTCACAAAATATGACTTAAATCTAGGTCAGCAGACTTAATCATTTCTCCCCTTTATACATGCCCTATGAACTTTACAGTCCAGTTAAAATAATAGAAAGTTCATTCTTGAATCGTCTATGTGCCTTGATCTGCGGAGGAGCTTCAACCTTAACCCTTTATAAAACAGTCTCAGATATTCATCATGTTTACACCTTGGAGATCCAATATCATTTCCAGGCGACGTCGCCAGTCAGTCGCTCTCAGCCAAAAAGGAGCTAAGATTTGAATGATTGTGGTATGAAATCAGCCCCCTGAAATACCCCTGAGACCTCACAAAGAAACCTAACAGGCTACTGTATTTTCAATGGGGCATTACATATGCTTTACCGCCGGTCTGGGAAAATGTTTTTTTTAAATTAGCCCTAGGGTGCTGCTGTTATTGTATTATTATCAAATTAGTGTATTTTAATTACTACGTCATCTGAAATGTATGTGCCAGTAGGTCACAGCGGGTTGAGAGCGTGTCCAGACTCTCAGGTGGCTCAGCTTGCTGTACAATGCTGAAATGACTGCGAGAAAGACAAGAAAGCCTCAGTGAACACATCTGTGAATTATATTAGTTAATTGTGTGCACTTCTCCTTGCACTCAACACTAGGGTTGTGCTCCAAGCACAAGGAAGACATTAAGAGCCCTGCTGCCATGTTGTTCTATTAAATATGTGAAGAAAAAATACAATTACTAGTTAAGTGGGAACATACCACATGGGAGTATGAGAGGCACAGCATTTCACGATTGCAGAGGGAGTTCATATTTTGCCATGCACATAATCAGGTTACCAAGCTACACCATTGAAAGATCTACATGCATTCATGTACAGAACATTCATTCAAATATCATTGCATTTCAAATGTTTGTCCAATCAAGAAATGTACCAATTCTGATTTGAAACATGTTTGGTTGGTCACTGTGAACTTAAAGATAAAACAGATAAAACAATTAAAAGTATTTCAAAAAAATGATTACCTACAAAATGATGGGCATTCCTTAATGGAAAATAGTTGTTTTTGAAAAATACTGAGGCTCTAGTCCAAGTGGAGCCTGCTACAAAACTCAGTTTGGGAAGAACATCCTAAATCCATCTGATGCATAACTACAGCTTGAACTTCAATACCTAACTTTCTACAGGCAGGCAGCTCAGCCTTTTCCATAACAATAAAACCACATATTGTATCAGATTGTTATGGTAAGATGAGATCACATTTGAGAAGCTCAGATATATGTCAAGCATTTCAATAATGAGAAGAAGCAAAGGCAGGACAGGGTTATGGGGTACATGCACATTGTAAGAAGCTCCTGCTGCTTCTACTGACTTTTGTTTTTGGAAAAGGCGCTGTGAAAAAAGGGAAAGGGATTTTATAATCCGTGCATTGTGTTTGGAAAACAATTTGGGGCGGTGTCACAAGGCTTGGAGACAAACTCTCATTATGTTACAGAATGGGTATCTGCTGTGCTCTAACACCAGTGTCTTGTTCCTTTAGGTATTCATATTTGATATCAGGTGCCAGTGAGTTTTAGCAGAATCACGCTGCTGGCTAATGTTCCTACCGACACAACGTCTGCATTTTTCTTTGCAAGACGTCCTACAAGGGATAGGGCCTATGTAAAAAGATACATTTATTTGACTTGTTTTTACTCGTATATAACCTTATCTTCTACGCTTGTATTAACGGCAACAAGCTAAAAGTCCTGTTTTTGCTGACCTCTTGTGGTTCAAGTTCTGGCATTGTCCATCAAATATGTATTTGTAAGGACTATTACTGATCAACACGACAACATATGGCAGCTATTGAAGATGTTAGATTATAAGTCTCCATCATTTAAGACTATTGAATTAAGGAGTAGTTGCCTACACTTCCCTTTTTCATGGTGTTGAGTACAAATTAGACCCTCCAGAAAAACGCTAGCAAAAATCCTTGATTATGCGGGCTAAAATCCTTGATTATGCGATTAAACATGCAGGGGTTTTATGTGATTTTATGCGGTGAAATTGCGGGAAGTTGCGAAATATGCGGAAACTTGCGAAAAATAATAGATTTTTTTTTAAATATTGGGCTGTCTTATTTATTCTCTCTCACACACAACCTGCCACTAACGTTAAACCCCTTCCCTATTCAATTAAACACATTCAATGTTTATTTATTGTAAAAGCAATTGGGCTATTTTAATCACACTCTCTCTCTCTCTCTCTCTCTCTCTCTCTCTCTCTCTCTCTCTCTCTCTCTCTCTCTCTCTCTCTACGTTGTTGTTTACCTTCTGTGATGCGCGAGCTGATGACGTCGCGTCATCATCATCACTAGGCTACTTCACGTCAAGAGGAGTTAACTTTTTTTTCCTCTCAACTTTGTGTGGAAAATGCGGGGATTATGCGGCCTTTTGATAAATATGCGGCCTTTTAAAAATCTGCGCCATTTTGCTGATTATGCGGTAAATTCTGCGATCGCAGAACCGCGTTTTTCTGGAGGGTCTAACAAATACATTTGAACCCACTGACCTGCAACACAGCCTAGGCTAGCACTCTGCAGATGTTAATCATTCTGCTACTCTTCAGCAGAATGACACCACACAGAAAAAATGATTATAGATGCTGCCTAGAACCACCTACCTTTTTTGGCCTATGACAAGCATGTCTAAATTTGACTGAGGAGGACTTAGCTGTTGGTTCCCCACCCAGTTCCTGCCTCTCCACTGTGTGCGTTTGTCCCTGAAAGCCCTGAATATATTTCTCTTTTCTGGGGTGCATTGCTGTTTTGTTTTTTTTAAATACTCAAGGGCTTGCCATGCATCTTTATGGTTTTACGGTTTGATTTCCAGAAAATAGACAGTGTAGAGTTTTCAATCTTGGAGGGGTAAGTATTTTGTAATACAAATCAGCAACAGAGTATCATCCTACATCAAGGCTGACAAATGCCTGGAGCTTTTACAACACGAAACTCTCCTTTTGAAAGAGAGAAAGAAGTTGCTGTCTGGCACACAGCAATGAGTGTTATATAATACAATTAAATACTTTTCTCTCTTTCTCTTCTTTGTCCCCTTGTCTTTTTTCCAGTTTGCTTTCTCTCACACTCTTCTCTCTTACTTCTCCCGAACTTTCTTGCATCTCCCTTCATTCTTTCTCTTCTCCATGATCTGCTTTGTTATCTGACGGCTTTTGGCTGTGAATAGATAATGACTGTGCAAGAGGTTTTGTTTACCATGGATACCAAAGGATTAGAGTGATTACTACTGGTGCCAGTGTTGTAACAAGCTGAGGAAGCCTTCCACTTTCTATGGAGGTGCTGACAGTGATCCTGTACAAGATTAGAGAACTAGGATTATAGGTTGTTATTCTTCACCTGGTGATGAGAGACTAGAACAAAATGTCTGAACATTACAATGCCAATCCTCCGGGAGCAGCGCTAGCCTGGGTGAAAGTATACCACCAGCCTCCATGTCTGTATTATACATTGGGTTGTTCATTCTTTAGAGTTGTGTTAACTCTAGCCAACGATACGCAGTCTTAGTCGTGGAAATGACGTCACTTTCTACCTTGACCTTCCACCTTGATATTCCCTGATGCTTGCGGTGGTCCACTGAGGAAGATGCCTCCAACTAAGCTCTCCTGTGGTAAGGGCCCAAACCGGTGTTCAGTTTCCCAGGGGCTCTCCGCTTGGCCCCAGCACAAATACACAACACCCTCTCGGATTGCACTTGATAATATTTATCCTCAATTATAATTCCAAAGATATGGATTCTTGAGTGGAGTACAGTGGCAGCAGACAAAGCAGAGCGGCCTTGAGCCTCCAACTACGCCGTGCTAAGGTGGTTTCCTGCGTGAACTCCAGACAATTCATGTTCTCTTTAGCAGTGGGGCAAAATAAGCAATGTAGCCATTAAGAGCTCCAATGCAATGGAGAAGCACTTGGTTGTATATTTGGTCATGTGTTGAGTGCATGCATTGCTATAGTGAAATAGGAAACCAGCTAGAATACACTCTAAGTGTCATAAGTTAGGGGTGGTCGCAGTTTATTTAAGCCTCTTGTGAGCTAAAGCTTCATCTGCAAACTAGGCAATGTCAAAGATAAGTGTATTAATGACTTTAGTTGAACAGAACGAATAAACCATGAAGTACTCAATCAAACAAACAAAGGCATAACAATCAGGTGTAAACGGAGAGACTAACCTCAGTCTTAAGCCATAATGATATGAGTAACAAAAACTAGATGATACATAAGTTTCAGAGTAGAAACAACACGGTCGGACTGTTGATGTTGCATGCAGATTCATTTTTAAATACGTTTTAGGGCAAAAGGAATCTCAACATTTAAATTTGGGTGAAATCTAAAGGGCATCACTCACCGGTTTCTCAAGATGATCTCTCTTATAGCAGTTTTTCTTGCCTCAGAGAAATATTGGGCAATATAGCTGCTAAAAATCAGAGCAGTAAACCAAAACATTGAGCTGATAAACCTTACAATGCTGGGTACCAAAAGGAAACTAGAGTTGCGTGATTGTTGATACGAGTGAGCCCTTTCATCAACAATTAGTAATGCAAGATAACTGTTATGAAACTAGTTATTGTGGCAGTTGGAGCAGTTTTTACATTGTCAGGTGTACCTAAAGTGCTGTATTGAACTCATAGAACCAAATATCATGTTAGATATAGCTCTTTACTACATGAAGTAAGACTTACCTATGACTGTGAACGAGACCAAAACATGTATTTTGGATAAGACTCCAATCGCTGTTGTATATAGAGAGTAACATTTAACAAATCAGAAAGTAAATACATGTTATTATTATGGGCCTTATTCCCTCAAACTGTGGCACTCCATATGTCTTGAGATCAACTCATTTCTGGTCCTCGAGCATTCAGTGTAAGCTGGAGCTCTTATTGAGGATCAGCCGGTGATTTGTTGGTTGTCTTGGCTATTAGAGATGGCATCAGAGCATTGAGGATTTTCTAGCAGGGGAAGTAGATGGAAATAATGAGGGGAAGGAATGGATGCCAGCTCCGGCTTTTTTAACCTGCGCATACATAGAGAGATCTGTGTGTAATATTGTTGTTACTGGCAGGTCCTATTTTGGGTAAGTCAGCACTACACAGTGATGCCCAGGAACGACATGCATGCCATTTCCTGCCAGGGTCAGTCATTTGGTTATTACTGCTTCTCACCGGCAGCCCGCTCATGTTCTGTCTTTGACTTCCAAAATGAAACATGTATATTTTTCTTTTGTCGACAGCAGCAATATTTCCAAGCAAATCAAGATCGAGGTTTGGGATTTTAGAAAAACTTCAGCTATAATGAAACATATGAAATGTCTGAAGCGGACCATTTATAAATATTCTCCTGAAGTGCTCATGGCTTTGAGAAATAGCATGTTTACTCTACCCTGTAGTGCCCCTTAGGTTGAATTTCCAAACTGTAAACATTAAACTTACACAAACAATACAGACTAATTACAATGTATCTTGAGTTACATGATGTTTAGCTGGTGATAACAGGAACGTTGCATGTACTTAAATGTTATTAATGAACATACTGACTAAAATGAATGTTGTTTGAACCTTTGGTATCTAAAGTAAATCAGCTCCACCTTTTTTTTTTTAACAAATGTATTTTGTAAAATTCTTCAGCCTGATGGCTCCAGTGTTACATTACATTAAACCATTACAGAAACAGAAATAATGTTTGGATACATTTTTGAAGCACATTGAGAGATCACTGTTCTGTTAGTGTACAATTATTATCTTGTTTTTGTTTTATATTATTTCAGGTGAGACATAAGACAATATGTCTGCATCTGCCAGATTGTTTATTATATTCTATTCGTTTTACTTTAATACATTTTTCCATTTCATTTAATTCTCAGTGAGATCAATTCCTAGTGTCTGACAAAATGATGAATTGTAAATGTAGCTATTAACAGTCTGATGTTCAGTTGTGGATTTACATTTTAAGAACGCAATTTAAAAAATGTTGGTGGTTATGACTTCCACATTCCCAATACCAGATTCAGTAATATTTTATCAACCAGACATGGCACAACAAAACAAGTTTGAATGGATCAAACGCAGAGTGTAAAATCCACTCAATAATGTGTAAGCATCGACTTTTTCCACCCAGTTTAATGGCAGTTTATTTAATTTTGGTCACTCAGTATTAACAAAACAAAAAACAAAGGTGACTGACACAAAAACTGGGCCTTGAATGTTTTGCCTTGAAGAGGCAGAAGCTTCACCCTCACAGAGCCCCACAGCTGAGCATCAGTATTCCACAGCCATCAGATAGTTGGCTTGGTCCAAAGCACAGCCGGGTGGGCTGTTAGCCAACAAAGGACAAATGGCTGAATTACCGGCCACAAGCAGCTCGGCCCATCAACTAATAGACACAATGAGGGTATATGTGTTTGCACTCTATGCACTTTTAAAATCATGATCATGGAAGAAAGTGAGCTGCTGAAAGTAGTGGAGCCACTCTGTGTGCTGTAACATTACGTGGTGTGAGATGAGGGGACACGATGTGATACAGCAGGGAAACAGCCCGGAGATGTCAGAATACACTCAAACTGTTAAAACATGGGAGGAAAGATCATGGTAGCCTCTTGACCTCAGGGTCTGAGGCTCAGCTGAGAGGTTCTGCAGGATAACAGCCATGAGCTCACGAAAAAAACAAGATACCATACATGAAGTTTGAGAACATTATGAAGCCTTTACAACAAGAGTATTTCAAATGAAACAAAAACAGATGCATTCTGAAACTTCTGCAGGTTACACCCATATTGTTTTGTTAGTTTTAAACATTTCTAAAGCAACTGAGGGTTCTGTAATTGCCAAAGGGCAGCAACAAACTCTGAGTTGAACCACTGTACTGAATAACAAGTTGGACACACGTCATGACTGTTTGTCGTATCTCTCAGCCGACGGAAATGAAGGTCATATTGTAGTTTGTGACTTACCCCCCTTTACTAATTGAATAGGCTTTATCAGTCGGCCCGGGGCTCTCTGCAAACTGTTAGACTCCTCAAGGCGGAGAGGATAAGCAGCGGGGGAGGAGGCACAGGTGATAAACTAGGAAGGCCTCTCGCCCACGCAGATATCGGAAAGCTCGCTCCTAACTCAGCGATAACCAAGGTCAGCTTATGTGGAAGAAAATGTTGTTGTTCAAGCTATATGAGCCACGTTGAATAAGTATTAATTTGGTATTGGTTGTGACTGAGTCATTCAAGGCCATGTACTTTGACGAAACGCATACTTTTACATCAAAGTGCATGATTCTGATATTGATTTAGGGTATGTCTTTCTCACAAACAAACAGACAGTGCCCTCTCTTAATATTATTTATATTTGTTTACACTCACAATTTCCACTTCCTAACACATTGCCTTACAGCCATCAGATCTGTTTGTCAATGGTTGATGGTCCTCAAAATACTGTATATATTTTCAAAAGGGTGTCATAATCCTAGATTTGCAGGTACAAAGGACATTAAATTGATATAACAGATGCTGTGCCTATATCACCAATAATATTCCATCTCTCCAAATATCAGGTGAATTTTCAGCATATCGTTGTAAAATATAACCGCTGCTTTGTGCATGATAGTGAAAACAACTTTAAGATTCCACAGGGAGAAGACCAGCAGTTTGTCATTATGTGGACATGTAGACACATCAGTAGATCCTTTTCAATCCTCTGGGTCAAACTAAGGACTCAGCAGCTGTCTGAGTCAGACTTACTATGTCAGACTTTGACACTGGACCAAAATATGATCAGCCATTTAAATCTCTTACATAATTTATGCAGACAATCTCAAGAATAACATCAATAAATCTGGTAATGGTCAGGATTGGGGGGGCTTGGGGCAAAAAGTGAAACAGAAATCATATAAGAATTTCATTTCCTTTTGAACTTGAAGTGGAGAAGCCCCGGCGTGCGCCTGCTTCACATCACCATGTGATGACTTTACCACACAGCCTTCATCCTCCTTTTGCACTCATCCATCTGTAGGTCTTTAGTGCAGATAGGCAGACAATGAGGGATCAGAGTTCATGCCAGAGAAGTGTTTAACATACCGCCTTCCTCTCTGCAGACCAAGAGCTGCTATTAAGTCGTAAGGAGAGACACATAGAGATAAGGGCTATTTCATTTGTCATGCTTATAAGATTTATACTCACCATGGCCCTCGTGCTGAAAAGTATATTCTGTTGATCTGTTCCTAGGTTGCAAACATGTAAATCTATCATTCGAAATAATAACTAATAGTTCAACAACGTGTTCTCTGAGTTCAGAGGAGATTTATACCTATCCATACATCTTCTCCCTGCACTCCTTATGATCTTTATCTATGATAACAGACAATTCATCTCCCTGTTTCTTTACTGACAGGACCCATTCCTCCCAGCACATGAAATAAACCTCACAGCTCTGTTAAGTTTCTGCAGTACATATCAAAACAAACACGGGGTAAATGTATGACTCTGTTATGAGCAGCAGAGTAAGGAGTCAACATGAAAGATATCTTTGATAATGATTAGACCCTTTCAATTGTTATTCTGTAAACTCTACACATTTTAGTCTTAAATCTGTGGAACCAAAAAATATCTCTGTTTGTTTTTTTTTGTGAATAAACCTTTCTTGTAAATGTAATGTATTGAGCCATCTCAAACTTTAAGTATTTTTTTGAATTTTATGATTTTAGTGATTTTATATATTTTCTTTTTCTGCAGAATTGATCAAATAAAACGTAATCGTAGAGTTGATTAAATAAAGCCAACTTCCTGCCTCCTCTACACACATCTTAATAATATCGTACTGGCTCGACTCCAGATACCAACAGTATATCAGTTAATACATTACATTCCACACAGGCAGCACACACACAAACACCAAACAGCAGTCATTTGTGTCCTGTTGCGCACACACACTAGTTATTCCCAAACGGTGGCTCAGATTCCAGTAAGCGAGCTTCTATTAACAAACAGAAATGACATTTTGTCTTGTTTTTTCAGACCCTTTGTCCAGTAATCAGCAGAGATGTGGAAAGGTTGTTGATACTAATGCTGTACGGCAGAGCCTTCCGACGCGCTGCTGATGGACTGTTTGCTTGGACAGTTCTCCTGCGATTGAGAGGTGATGATGGCCAGAGGGAAGTTGTCAGTCAGAGTTGGCCGGTGCTGCCGGTGCTAACAGGTGTGAATGTGTCACCATTTTCATGCATTTAGCTGAGCTGCATGAAAATGCACATGTTGAACAGCTGCAGGGACACGGTGTGTATACGTATGTATCCTAATGGTAGGATGGTTGGATTATACGTGGAGGTGAGGAAGCCCTGTATCCCTCCCTCTATTTTCTGTCAGCGCAGCAGCTCTCCTCAGGGTCTCCATATAGGGAAGCAATATGTCAGCTAAATTCTGCCCCTAAATGCGAGTGTGTGCAACCTTGCTACAGGAAAGCTTGTGTCACCCTGTATGTCCCCTATAAATAATACGAGTCAGTTAACTGTGACAGCGGTTGTGTTGCAGGCTATTGGAAAAGCCAACTTGACTTCCCCCGTGTCAGCCACGAGAAGCTCTGGGTTTTCAGCAGATTTTTGTAATATGAATAAAATAACTTGCGGTTTTGGATTGGCCAACCATATTATCTACGGCACGGGCTGACCTCACAGAAGCAGCAACTTGAGCTTTATACTGCACAGATTGTGGTCCACGGCCCTTAGCTCCTTAAGTCTTAAGGAATACACTGCTATTTATGACTATAAATAACATTTAGGCCTTATACTTTAAAGGCTAGTGGTCTGAACAAAAATTATAATAAAGCAATATTTGAGAAGGTTGGATACATGTAGGATTAATGTCCAATGCATGCTGTATGAATTATGAATAACCTTTGACACAGCACATTTTGGAATATTATTAGAAAGGTTTTTTTAAAAGTACCCTCTTGTGTAACACGCTGCAGTCAGAGTGATTTCTGGCAACTGGATCTGACAAGAGACATTTATTGAATATCATTTGCAGTTTTTTTGCCATGAAAACTGCTGGTGGTATATTGGTACGTCAGCCTTGCTAATCCTCACATCATCCTGAGGAAGCTTGAAGGCGCCAGGGAATGATGGCATGCCTGCTGTCACAGCATGGGACAGCATGAAGTCATCTGTCATCTAGGAACTCTTTGACTCAGCAGGAGCCAGTTATACGAAGTATGACTTTCTTCTTTCTCCATGACTGTTGGTATCCTTGACGTCAATATTTGCTTTTATTTTTATTATAATGAAAGGCTCATTTGGATTTAGCTAAGACTCTTAACATTTTTTACATTATTAGTACATTGCACGGTGGATTCTAAAAGCTGGAGCCTTTATTCTCCAATCCCTTATCTACAGCATTAACTGTTGTTTTCTAACTATTGAATAAGACACAGGTACAAACAAATGTGCATCTCCTAATTTTCCATTTAAAGGCTTTCATTAACAGAAAGTATTCCCCCCACCCCACCCTTAAAAAAAGTATTTGAAACTGACCTTGATGAGAGTATTGGCTGCAGTTAATTTTCTTTGAGGAAATAATGATCTGTGCAAAGCAAAGGCTGTGGGCCCACCAAGAAAAACGAATGGTACTTTTAAAACATCGATTAGACACCTCCCAGAAACAAAACAAAAACAGGGAAAATGAATTCATCTCAATGGTATTGTTCTTGTTACAGGAATGTGTGAGAGTAACAGAAAGAATGTAGGAAATGTGGGCCTTGAGGCAACACACCACAACCGTTTCACTTGTGTCTACAAGCTGAAGAAACACAACACTCAACTTTATCCTGCCTATGAAATGTAACTATAAATTGAAAATGATTATGACTGAATACTGTATATGCATTTCCTTTTCCAGCAATAGTGCACATGTTCTTTAGGGGTGAATAAAGGGGTGAAAACATCTAATTACACGCAGTATGATTAATGTGCTCGTTTTGGCCTCGTACCGTTTGGACTTCAGATTAGTAGCCACATTAAATAAACATATTTGCCATAAATCTGTTTGCCAATGTATATGCACAAAACCCTTAATGTCTTTCTTTCCATTCACAAAAGGTGTGATTTAAACTACGATAAAAAGTTGAGTCTCAGCTTTACTGCCTTGTTGTAAAATGAAATAGGTTGTGTCTCTCCTGCAGTACCCTTGCTGATCTAGTGATGGCAATCTGGCTCCATTCTAACAGGTACACTTACACGGCTTGACACTTTTTAAATGGGCCTCTGTCCCAGCATGTTCAGTCAAGCAAAAGGAGAATTACAATAAGTTATTAAGATGTATTGACACCAGATGTGCCCTGGACCTGTTCTCGAGCTGGAGCAGAAAGGTTCAAGCTCTAATTGGCCATCCGACCAGCCAACATGGTTCATAAGCAGTCATTGACACAGGCACATATGAATACTTACCTGTATGTTAACACACATGTGTTTCTGTAGCGTTGTGCTTGCATTTTTCAATAAGACACACTGATATAAAAAAGTAGCCAACAAAAAAACCAGGAACAATACAGAAAAGATCTACTAAATGATTTATGTAATGTGAATAAAATGCATTTATACATTTGACTTATGTGAAGAGAAGCAACATTATACAATTGTTAGAAATGACCTTTGACAAACTAATGAGTCCTGGGTCCATTAATAAATAAAACATTACACTACATTGTTTCCTTTTATGATTTAAGATCATAAATTAGATTTACTCCTATTTAGATACACACAGAAACTAAGAGAAACCTCTTTCAAAAGAATAGAATTTAACACAGCAATACTACCAATTAATTAAAATTGGATTACAGTCTCTGGTCACACATTTTTAGTTTTAAATGTAGTTTACACACACACACACACACACACACACACACACACACACACACACACACACACACACACACACACACACACACACACACTC
>NW_011342006.1:357525-415548 GCF_000735185.1 Notothenia coriiceps
TACACACTTACCCAATTACCTAGTGAGACTGGGCAGGTGGGGTGGAGAGGGGGCACACACACACACACACACACACACACACACACACACACACACACACACTCGGTTGTAAACCTTGGCTGTTAATATAACGGATGGCAGCATTTGGGATCAAAGGTTATCAGCGACAGCCTCCCCTCTGAGATGATGAGTTGTAACATAAACACAAGCTGAAAACAAATATCCCAGCCCTGACACACATTTATACATTTCCCCATTCAGTGTATGTACAGTAGAGCTGTGTTTGGAATGTGTTCATTAACATATTGTTTAAAGAAACCACCCCTCAAACATTTTAAATTGACAATGCATTTGGTAAACAGAGCTGAACATGCTTTTACTGCTTTTACACAAACCAGCTTCTATAGCTGTCGGGAGTTACGTTTTAAACAAAGCATGCACATTTAAACTAAAAGTACAGCATTACCAAAGGCTTTTATTTGATTACAAAGCATGCACATTTAAACTAAAAGTACAGCATTACCAAAGGCTTTTATTTGATTATAAGTATTTCCTTAACCTCATTGAAGTGGCATCATTTGAAAAGAAACTATTTAAACTACTGTTAAATACTAGGATCTGCTAATGTGCATTAACGCAATGTTCAGGACACTCAGCAGGACGTCTTTTTATTGCTCGTAATATGGTTAAAAATCATTTGTTTAACAGTAGTTGAAAACCTCCTTGGATTGTAGCGGGCAGGAGGGGGTTGGACTTGGCCAGCGTTAAAACGTCAATGTGGGCCCAAGGTGCCATTAGTGGCTGTGAAGCAGCTGGAAGTGATTCCAGAAACATGGCGAGGAGGAGGCAGTTTAAAACCACATGGTTTCAACTGGGTTTTCACACTGTTCTTGGCAATTTACAACAAACGCTTCTACGCAGCCTCGATGTAACTTTGTTTGTGTTTGACAAGAAAGACAACAGTGACCACCGAATGAAATATGTGCAACCACGGTTTAATGCACAGTACAGCAGCACTGCTACTGTATGGTAGGTGTTAATGGGCTTATGGAGGGTATATGATCCCACATGGAGAGTGAAGAAAGGCCATCTACTTCTTGGCCCTGACTCAGAGAGAGTTGGATTTGAGTGTCCAAAAGTGCTTCCCTGAGTTTGTTGTACATTTAGCACAAGCCAAATGTTGATTTTGATTTCTTTGAAGAGTAAATGTTGTGTATTCAAAAATATAACTGATGAAAGCAATAGTTTGTTCAAAGAAAGGGACATACCGTGATTAATCTGTATATTTAGAAAGCAGTGATAAAACCTGAATCTTAATGTGTGTGGAGCCACAGATTTGATGGTTGTGTACCAGTGGAAAGCACCTAAACATCTCTCATTTCGAGGCTTTTATGCTCGGCTGTCTCTCATACAGTAGAGAAGGTAGACAGGCCTGTTTGAAAAGCCCACCTGAATAAACTTCCTGTGCTATCTGCTCCAATTATGGGATTATCCTTCAGGAATTCCTATGAGTACAGCAACGCACAGAGATACACACATATGCACAAGGAAACAGACGCACACACAGTTTTGGTCATATTGTACAAATTGTGTAACATGTAAGTATAATATAAAATATTATAAATAACTTTTACAATTAAATTCAAGTGCAATGAAAGTGTAATTTAAGTGACTTTAATTACGTGCTTGTAATTTCTTATTTAATAAAGCAACAGGTCTACAAAAGGTCTGCGTAAAGGAAAACATGTTTGGACTCATCCTGTAAATGACTTTGAAAAACCTTTCAGTGCCCCCAATCTGTTGGTCGAAACTAAATGACCATTTTTCAGTGTTAAATTGACCGGATCCAATAGGCTATGAGTTAGATTGAATTTATCAGATGTGCAATGTTATTATCCAATCTAAAACAAGAATATTTGGCCTCACACACACAGGCCCTCCACTGTAGATTGAAATGAGGGTGGTGCAATGTCAAACTAATCAGCTTGTTGTTTCCATGTCTTTGAAAATAAATGGTCCTAATAGCACATAAATGTAGCCTGTTTTGTTAATAGCTGGACTGGCTATTTCATCCACAGTTCAAAGAATTTGTTCAGTATCTCCGTGATGTTTATCTTGCATGTTTGCAGTCCATTTGCACAAGGTGGTTAGAGATTCAGATGTGTGTGTTTAAACACTGTTTTCTGTCATTCATGAGCTAAAGACCTTGCTAGCAACCATGTCACAAACTGTAACTATCTGATCTTAGATTCCAAATACTTCAGTGATTTCAACTCAGGCCACTAGCTCTTTAAATGACCTATGGAATTATCTCACGATTTGCAAACATTTGTAATGTATTGTTTTGTGGTTTGTATAAACAGTAGCAACATGATATATAGCTTGCATAAGAAGAGGACAAGGGCACACACACACACACACACACACACACACACACACACACACACACACACACACACACACACACACACACACACACACACACACACACACACACACACACACACACACACACACACACACACACACACACACACACACACACACACACACACACACACACACACACACACACACACACACACACACACACACACACACACACACACACACACACAGGTTTCTGGGTCATTGCTTTCAGTCCCAGGTCCACAGTGAACACTTCTTTTCCTCTGAGTCTTTAAGCGTTAAAATGAGTTAGATGCATTGCTTCAGGGTTTTCTCATGAGAGCCAATAAGCTTCTGTAGGAAAGCTCTTTACTGTAAATGCTCTTTACAGTCAGTAGCAAACAGCAGAAAATATCCACTTCCAATGATTTAAAATCATATTTCTTTCATAATTGTATTTCTTAGCGGAGCTCAGACCGCCAACAGTGCCTGACTTGTTGCATCATCTTGAGAGATGCTTCTAGAGTGAAGCCAATCCTCAGAGGCCTCTGCTGAAACCAGACCATATATTTCTCTCTCAGAAAAGCCATGCTGATTTACATTTATGGACCATGGCAGCCTTACTGTATACAGTCCCACTGCATCAGTAAAAAAGCAGACTTCTCCTCTGAATGTGCAAATGTTTTTATCTCTAGCTTCAATCCTTTTATTGTATCCCTGTCAGCACAAATGAAACAGAGGATCTTATTGTAAAAAACAAAGATATCCTTTTTAAAACTCAAGATTATAAAATTACAATATGTCATCCTTGTTTTTACAGAAATAGCTAAACACTCTGAAAGTGTTTTTTTGTATCAGTAATAACTTGCAGTAACAGAAAAACGCCCAAGCATAGTTATTGTTTGTTAAACTTGAGTAATTTCCTTAATGTGTTATTAACCGTTGATTCATTTAATATAATTAAAATGTTATGTTATGTCCTCTTTATAACTTTCCAGGTTAAATGTTATTTTAAATGTTTCAAAAATAATTTGAATGAGTTTCCATTTGTTTTTAGATTAAATACTTATGGTTATGGTTGAAAAAAATTGTGATTTATATTATTTATCACACAGGGCCGGTGAAATTAATGCTTTGAGTTACTTTAATCTGTCTGCCAGGAAATGACCCATTTAAGCTTTAAACAACATTCAGGAATTTTGATTTCTTTTTTGTTTGCATGGCAACCGTGTGTTGCAGGCATTTAGTTTCTGACCATTTGATAATAACCCAAATCAAATTAAGTATTAAGATATAAGATAGCAAATGATGTAACCCAACTTCATTTCGGACTACATATTCAAAGGGCTGTTTTCGGTTCTTACTTTAGACCTGACTCAGAGATAAATGTTGTTCAGTGTTAGCATGACCCACAATCGCCCTCTTTCATACAAAATATGTGACGGTGAAATTAACCAGGATTTCCTCCTATGCATCTATTTCATCTTAGGGGTGTGATGACTAAAGATGAGGTCCGCAGTTTGCTTATGGGAGGGGAGATGGAGGTTAAAGGGGGGGGGGGGTGTAATTGGGGTAGCAGTGTAAGACATGTGTCTGTCATGCTGGCAGTTTCCTGGCCTTGACTAGTGTATCCACCACCTGGGGATGATGGGATATTTACAGAGCGTGTGGGGCGGATGGAGTGGGACCAGAGGGCGGCGAGGCGCCCCGGCTCCTGCATCTCGCACGCATGTGCAAGAACTTCTGTATTTTTAACATATGATGTGTTTGGGGGAGCGTATGAACGTCCAAATATTTTCCTAACTGATTTTCTGTCAGCAGCTTTCTTCAAATTATGCATCTGATTCATTCCGTCATGGATGAAAAGGTTCTTTCAGTGTGAGTGCATGCGAGTCATGACCAACCTGAGCTTCAGACAGAAACACTGAAAACATTTTAATTTTAAAACTTTACTTAATCTTATCCGATACTTTAAGAAGCGTATGACACTTTATTTTAACCGTGTTTTAAATAGTAAACTTATTGTCCTCACTTTTTCTGGCATTAATGTGACTTGCTGATTGAAGAACACACACCATGCCATGTTTACTGCCAGTAATGCTTTCTCTATTTGATTGTTGTTGCTAGGCCGATCTCAAATATTTAAACATTGATTTATTCGGCCACTTGGAAAATCTCCTTAAACGATGTGTAGGCTGTAAAGATGACAATCGCAGAGGAGTGCTTTATAGGAGTGTGAAGTGCCAGAGCCAGGCAGGGAGATGTATTTCACTTTAATTTCCTCCGCAGACGGCTGCTGCTGCCCTGGCGAGGCAAACTCAAGGATGTTATTGCTCCACTTTCACAGTCTGATACTGTACATGATAAGAAAATAGAGTCTCTTGGCCGAGAGGGTACAGTGTAGTTATTTAACGAGCTGCTGAATGTGGCACTTCAACAGATATTTTAAATCGTAACATTATATCTTAGAAAAGTGCTTGTGTTTATCTTATACTGTAAAAACCAAACTGCTGATATGCCTAAAACAACTTTACAGATATTATTTTCCTAGGAAAATGCTAGGAAAGTTTTTGGAGGGTAAAATATAATGAAATATAAAATGTTTGACTTAAACATGCACTACATTTTTCATCATTGCTTATGGGAATTTCATGGGAACTCTTTAAGGTTGCTTATGTTTAGGGTCTCTGGGTGACTTGACAATTAATGATGCTTTCAGGAGCCTACATTCCTCTGTGAAAGGAGAAAATGAGGGGTCACAGCCTCGGATGACTGAACCTTCGATTTACACAACAGGCCAACCTTTCAGACTACAGAAAGACAAGTCGGATATGTATTTGCCTTGAACTAATACAATATGATTTTGTTTCCATTTTATATCAGACAAGCAATTTCACGTTTGCAAAGTTTCCTTCCGTCATGTGTTGACGATTTCAAAACGTCTTCCCTCATTTGATATCATTTATTTTGTATTTGCAAGCTAAACAGGCCCTTCTAATAATTTGGTACAATGGTTGCATTCACACTTGAATGCACCAAGTTCCCACAACTTCGTTCCTAGCTAAAAGGAAACAAACAATATATTGTGTTTCCTCATGAGAAAAACTTTACTAGCGTCCGTTACTGATTCTGTTGACCTGGAAATCTGTTTTTTTTTTTTCAATAAAAAATAGGTGCTGGTAAAATGATCACATCTGCTGTCGTTAACTTCAACACAGAGATACTAGTTGTGCCACTGGTTGAATGGGAGGGCATGCATGCTGCCATGCGTCAAGGATTACTATCCAGAAGTAGTGAATGTAGCAATTAACGCCCGGCGCAGTGGTGTTGTCAACGTTATGAGGTGAGTGACATGAGGCAGACCATGACTATAACAGGTGGAAGCAAAGGTCAGGAGGCAGCAGGTTTCTGGAAGACGCCGTTATCAACATGTAGAGTGGGAAAGGAAATTGAATTTCCTTACTGGTCACTGTTAAACTACTGTTGGCTACCTTCACAGTAGCCTACATTTACCTGACTACCAGGTCAATTTTGTGTTGATGGAGCTCCACCACTGTAATATCACTCTTGAAGTCAGTAATTTGTGGCTTCTGTTACCCCGTTGCAATGAAGTTATGGCATTTTTTACCACTCTGTCCCCGATACTGACAAGCAAGAAGTAAACAAGGTAGTTTCCCCAGTTTCTTTCACGTTTATAACCCAGGTCAGAATAGTCTAAAATGTTGAATTGGCCTTCACAGTTCTCTAGGGACCTGTATGGCTCTTTTGTGCAGTATGCTGCCGTCCTGCCCTGCATGTCTAGACAGAGGAAAAGGCAGAATTATCTGCCAGCATGTACTGTAAAAGGACTCATTCTGAGGGGAGGGAGTTTAATTACTTTTTCCTTCCCGATAACCTCTTATTAACTCTGACATTTATTCTCTCTAGCCAAAATCTAAAATAGACATAGTTAATACTTCATTTTGTTGGAAAACATAACAATTCGGTGCAAAGCTTGATTAATGCACTAGACATTTGTTGACACGCCGCATCAACGTTGGTCACCAAATGCGACTAAGCTCACTTAGTTGGACGAGGACACAGAAAATGTGTCATCTATACATAGTGGTTTCAAAATGACATAAAAGCCTTGTCAAAGCCTTACTCTTTGATTCCTGGGTGTATATGTATGAAAGTGTATATATTACTCTTTTAGCCAATTGAACAATTACAACAATTTTCCAACAAATGCAAATGCTCAGATTTTCCTCCCTATCGCTAATTAATTAATACTTTGTACTTACATATGAATACTACTACTACTACAGTGCTAATCTGTGGCACTCACTGTGGCCTCTGGATTTTAAATGCCACAAAATTAACCGAAAAATAAGAAACATAAAGTTGATAAAGTAAATGAGTTCAATGTGATCTGAATGTGGCGTTTTCTTCATCTCTATCAGTAGTCTATAGCTTTCTCAGCCAACCTAGACAGATCAACTTTCAGTCGGTACACATTTTAAATGACTGACAGACTGAACAGACGCTGTCCTGCCTCTCCCTCTGTCTCACTGGCCTCTGAGCATCTCCTGTCACCAGGCCTCGCAGAGTAAAACCACCGTCTGAGTCGGCGCGTCATGACTGGCAGCGGAGAAAAAATAAACAGCCTGGATTATGATAATTGGTGGGTCAGCTACAGCTCGAGTGCCGCACTGGAGACATGCTCAATTAATCAACTGTTCTGCTGAAACCGTTTATAACGGGCACAACAATAACCTTTTAACAGATGGGAATCATTTTCCTTAATTAAATGTAGAAATAAATATTGCCCTATGACAACAAATCCACCCTGGTTGTTACACACACTTAAGCCTTCTCCTCAAGATTGTTCTAGCTAAGCCAGAGTAATCATGGCAATTGCACAGTGTGTCTTTTTATGAACTTGCTTGTTATCTTGATTGGAGCATAAATGTCGCTACCTTTTAAAAATATACTGAGATATGCAACAGTCACAGAAGACTCAGAAAGCAAAGTTGGGAGGGGGAAACACATTTGAACAAGTGTGACATTAGAACTAAACACTGCAATATTACTATAGCTTTTACAGTCAAGCAATAAAGAATCAGTGCAAACGTTGTTAGTGTGTGTGATAGCCGCAGGTATTATCATTTAGTTGAATATTTATCTTAACTGTAACATCTAGCAGCATTTTTATTAAGTCTCATCTGTGTGAACTGTGAGAAATATTAGACTAAACTTCATTGTCATTACACACATTAAAATACAGTGAAATAGTGTTAAATATATAACCAGGCATTATAAACAGTATGACAATTGTAAGTACATACATAAATGCAACAGAGTGTACAAAATGAACATTAAATCCTTCATGTAGTTTAGGTAAGAAGGTTTTAGCTTTGATAATGAATAAAAGAAAGGGGGTATTTCATCTTAAACTTTGTTGAAGTCAGAGTTGCACCATTACAGAGAATTATCTTAACACTAAGAGAAAGTTGTGTGTTAAAAACAGTCCTGTTTACTCAACTATTCAGTTCAGTTTGTTTGTACTACAAAACCTTTAATCTCCCTCTCAGGGTGGAGCTGTTAGCAGTGAACCAAAGGCTACTGTTAGACTGTCAGGACAGTATCTGAATACTAAAAGCTGTAAATAAGTTTAGGATTGGAATTAATGCTTGCAACTTTACTTTTACCCATCGCAAAAACTGTATTTTCAGTGTGCAGTGTTGAATAAAGATGCTTTGTGATAACAGATTCTGGCCCAACAGAATGAACTGTAGTAACTTTGTTGCTTGTTTTTACCTGAGCTGAAGCTAATGACATTCCCATTAGCCACAGCTGCAGGCCTACTTTGTGTTTATTGCTAATTAGCTAATATTAGCTTGCAACTCACTAAACCAATATGCCGAAAGTACCACTCTAGACTTGTAACACTTACATTTAATTCATAAATGAATATGATGGGAGTTTTTAAGCATTTGTATACACTGATAGAGCGCCTCCATCAGTGTCAAAGCTGTCTTGTCACCACAGCCTCAGTCCACAAACTGGCTGCCCACCAGCAGACAGGACTAGTCGCTCTGTAGAAGTCACAGGCACATGTTGATGATGGTCACTCCCTCTGTCTGGGTGTCATATATCACTCCACCTTTCGCCCTCACACACACCCTCTCTTTTCTCTCCTTCTCCCTCAATCAACCCCTCTCCCTCAGTGGTTAAATAAAAAAGAGAAAGCCACTGTGACACTGAAACCACACTCAGTCAGACACACTGTAGGGTCTCTTTGAAAGAACCTCTCTCACCAAGTCTATTTCTTCAGAGTGACCTGGCCTTCTGGCGCTGGGCTAGTTTAGAGCGGACTTTGGGAGGAGACAGACTGTAATCTCACCCATAATCCATTTTAATCAACAATAACACTCTACCTTCAGTCCCAGGGCGAGGCCACAGAGCCTTTCTGAGCCCCAGATTTACATCTGTAAATGAGGCAACGCCGAAATATGGCTTTGATTTATTCAGGTTTTATTTGGCACAAATTGTCTAAGGTACAGATCACATATCTCAGCCCCTTTCCCCCAGGCATTAATAGAAAGAGCTCTGAGTTGTGCATAATTGCAAAAAAAGAGTTTCACCCATGCAGTATGCTAGTTTCTAATGTGGCAGCTTGGATTCTAAAACTGACATTCAAGTAATACATTATTTTCCACAGACTAACTTCAGACTCAAACTCACAGGTATTAAGGAATTTGAATAAGGTCTGAGTGATGTTTCATGGAAACTTTAGTTGTCTCAGGAAGATTTATATTATATTTCAGCTATTATCATTTTCCTGATATAACTCAAATAATCATTATATCAGTCCTTCTGTAATTGCTGGTGTGTTGATCATGTCAGATTAGATCAGGCAAATATGATTTATAGTCATGTCAGAAGCACCTTCATGCCAGTAATTCTTACAGGTAAATCATTTTGTCCAAATCTGTAAGCTAATATTTCTTCTCAAATCTTGTATCAACCTGAAGAAATTGTAGATTTTAGAGACCTCTTATGTGCACATTTATGTCAATGTCAATCAATACATAACCTTCCAAAAATGCTAGAATGTGCAACTTCATAATATATTTGTTTTATCGTACAGATCTCTATAAATTGAAAGTCAATCAAAGTTTGTACGATTCCTGACCCCCTTTACTATGTCAGCCCCTCTCTATTTTTAAATATTGGGACACAGCATGACTCTTGCAACAGTACACAGAGTTAATATAGTTAATTACACTTGCTGAAGTGATATCCTTCCCCATTACACCCTTATTACTGGTCCCATCCAACCCTGACAAGCACCATCTTTGTTCAGCAGGTCTTCAGGTGACAGGATGTGTTAATATCACTTGGTTGATTGGATGCGTCTTGCACGCTGCCGAGTTTTTTTTCTTGTGTATTCAGGCCAAGTGTCCACCAGAACGCTCAGCCTGCATCCAAATCTCTCGGCTGGCTCTGAATTGGCCTCTTTGTCCATCCCTACAGATCCAAATCATCAAGGCCAACGCTGTGCCCTTGTGCGCTGTCGCCATGGGAACGGGGACTGCGGCTGCCAGCAGTTTGCTGTTTGCTTTGGCTGGAAATCAAAGCTTGCGTGGAGGTGGGGATGGATGGGGTAGAGTGGGAGGTGATGTGGCTTGACGTGGGATGGTAGAGGTGATACAGCATCTAGAGGTACACCGTGGCTTTGTCCCCCTAAACAGGAAGCTACAGTACACCGGTCCTCCCTGAGGAAAGAGATCAGATTTTCCTGACCACCTCTGCCTTGTTATCCACCCAACATGCTTCTCCTGATGCTGACAAGATCTGCATGTGTCACAACCTACAACATGACCCCACTCCCTGCAAACCATACCATACCCCCCTCATTCAATCTGTTTACTTTACCGCACATGACTGAACTCGTTGGAAGCAGATACAACGTGCTGCTTTAATGCGACAATATTAACCACCCCCCAAAAAAATCAATAAAGCTCCTGTTTGCAACCCATAGGGCCAACAGATCGTGTTACATTGTTTTGCGAGCGAGAGATAAGCGTATGTTATGATAGAGAAGGCTAATCACTCTTGAAGAAACTGAAACAGGTTATTCTATACCAGAAAGCCACACTGTTACTGTTTCATTCCCCACAGGAGATTTTTCATACAGAACATTTATGTGCCAATTCAGGTGCTGAATTTGAATTTTTCGTCAGCTCGACCTTTAGTCGTTGTACAAATAAAGTTATCTTGGTTTGTAATTTTTGTGGCCACAAATTCGTATTCAATGTACAAGGCCATTTATCACTGTCAGAGCCATGACTCGCTTAAAGCCCCTTCACCAAAAGAAATCCTTGTTTTGACAGGCGTTCTGCAGGCAGACACAGTTGAAGCTGGGACAGGCGCTGTAGGGGGTCTTCTGGCTTACAAGGTTCTGACATCCTCAAGCCCTCTCACATTCAGGTGTAAAACCCCTGGAGCAGCACAGCCAGGCTAACATTGCTTGGGACTTGCAGCGCCACAGTGTCTGCTGCAGCCCACCAGCTTTCCCGCCTGCTACTAAAATAGAAGCAACCTCACACCAAGGCATGGCTTCACAGCTAGCATATAACAATCTGAATATTCAAAGGATTTGCAGTACATCCATCATTTTTTCGTACTGCAACAAACCAGATCTTTTTCCAGTAGCACAAATACAGAATGTTGGGCAAATTTAATTAAACATGTTTTAATGTTCCCAAATGTTAATAGCCTCTTTCTTCATCCTTTTTAATGGTTTCATTCTGATGGTGAGAGATCATACACATGCCACAGTCACAAAGTCATGGTAGGTTAAGGTTGTTGTAACTCTTTGTTGAAGTCTTCTGTAGCAAAAAAAATATTTCAACAAGCTTTTTTAATATATTTCTTGATTTTGTAAAACTGTTATGGGTCGGTTTTCTATAGGGTACAGGTGGAGTCATTTCTGGCCTGATATCCCAGATGATCAACAGATGATTTCCCATGCCATTCACCTCCGTTTCCTGTTCTGCAGCATAGCGGATATCAAAACCACACATGTTCCTTCAGTGCTCTAGATTCTCTGTCTGGGAATGGCCCCCTGAGGGTCAAACATCGGCTTCTTCCTCGTCTTCCTGCTATTTACAGGTCAAAGGCGACGGCCTGCATGGCGAGGTGATTCCCAGCTCAACTGCTGGATTCACTCTGGAAAGCTACATGAAGGAAGTGCAGTGGCAAGAATTGTGCATCTGATACAATCTTGTAAATTGAGTTGAGTTGATGCGAAGGAGCTTGTGTTTACTAAAAACAAGATAAGACATAAGCAGGGAATGTATAAGCAACCGCTGACCCCAGGAGGAACTGAGCAGATGGAAGAGAAGATACCAAGCTCTGTCTCTGTCAATGGCCTTATAAGAAGTTACAGTATGCAATAGAAACGATTCAGCACACGATTGTTGTCTTGACAATATACTGTGTGTTTCCAGTACAACACAGTCTCTGAACAAACCTAACTAGTTTGTTTGACAGATTGAATCAATCTGAAATAACCTCCCAGCAGAATATTAGGGATAAGGAGAATTTGACTGGATCTCAGAGCACTCTTTTTGGGCCTCATTAGTGTCATGACTGATTTCCCCTCCAATATTGAGCCCGGGTCTCCTTGAGGGACTCCTTTACCATGGAAGCGGATCTGTCGAGTGGAGTGATGATGATGATGGGAGCCTTTTGACACATGTGTACTTTTACAGTGAGAGGGCATGCATAATGCATGTGGCTTTAACCAAACATCCAGAGAAGTGTTATCTGCTGTGCGACCTGGACTCTCTTCCTGAGAGGGATGGTGTATCAAATTCCTGGAGGCCCTGCTTCCTCCAGTGTACACATGTAAATACTCACAAGCTGCAAGAATACGCACCCAAGAACACACACACACACACACACACACACACACACACACACACACACACACACACACACACACACACACACACACACACACACACACACACACACACACACACACAGATATCAGCTTGTCAGGAGGATTTTAAAATTTTGATTGAATATTTTCCTGAAAAAGCATCTTTAAAGATGTTCTTGGAAGGAAGAAGGGATTCAGAGCCCCATAGGGTTCTTCCTCCTGCATCATCACACAGCCATGTCTGGTCTGTCCCCTGAGCCCCAGTGCAGGCTGCGTGGGCTAACTCAAAGACATCTGGCCCGATAATACAGTATGTCTGCACTGTCAGGTCAGGTTTGCAGATACAAACACTTGGAGATGCAGGCTTATTGTCAGAATGAATGTTTGCAGTGAAATTCTGTTCTCATTTACCATGAAAACATCTAAAATACAAATACCAGGGCCCCATGGAGGAGCAGAGAGAATCAGATGTTATGTAATAACCGAGGCAGCTGGAGGCATTTGGTTCGTGCAATAACAAGAGGCAACCTTTTAATGATGCTCAACAAGTCCAAAGTTTGCTTTGCATTTCAAATTCACACTGCATGCCAGAGAAAGTGCGTATGTGGCTGTGAGTGGGCACATTTTGGAAGGTCTTTTAAATCTGTCTTTCTTGAGACTAAGGATTTGAGCAATTTCTACCTCCGTACTAGAAAAACATTTCTGCCAACTTCCTCTTAGGGTGGTGTTCTGTGAAGAGTTGGAATGCAAGAATTATGTTTATTCCAGTTCACTCAGGGACAGAAATATTCTATAATTGTTCCTTTAATTTATCAGGCAACTTAAACTCAGTATTAAAATCAACCTTAACCGTGATGAAATAAATTAGAATATAGTGATAATTGCATAGCTTTGATATATGTAATATATCAGAGAAAAATGTAAGGTCTGTCGTCAGGGCCTCTTATAAGCCCAGGTTAGCCCCACCGCTATCCTAATTTCCAGAGTTTTCTAGGCTTCAGCTGAAAGGGAATCGTACCCAAGGTGCTTGCAGGGCCCATTTGACTGGCTTTTACGCTCTATATGCATTATATGACCGCTTTGTGGTTTCAGCTAACTGTGGGCCTTCCCTGAAAATGAACCCCTGACTGTGAGGAGCCGACTTATATCTGTGTTTATATCTGTCAGAAAAGGCCAGACTCAGTGCTGTGACTGAGGCTCCTATGCTGATGTAAAGGTTTGGATACTCCTCTGGAGCGTGGAAGTACCCTCCGGCTAGCTTGCTCTGATAGGGTCCCTCTGAAGATTGTGCAAGTATACCCATGGCGTCAAAAATAAGCTTTTCGACTATAGAGATTTCTGCAGCTTAATGATCTTGAGAAAAGTGTTGAAACCACAATATATGTTGCAGTGATGTGTGAATGGGTCCAGAAGGCAGTACTCTTTCATGCTGTTATTCCTCGGTTAGAGGTTTTATGTCCGTCTATATTTTTGCTTTATTCAGTGCTCTTCACATTTGCCCTTTTCAATCACAAGAACTTTCCCTGAATAAAATATCATTTATTTCCGTTATAAGTAATAACTATTTTAGAAGCTTCTAAATGAAATTCCACTGCAGATACTTTTGGTTCCTGGTTTCTGACCCCACATGTGCTGCCTGTTAAAGTCAACATTTATGTAATCCTACCCAACATATTCCATTAGAGCTTATTTGTGAATCACAGTTGCCTGCTTATTTCAGTAGATGATTAAATAGCGATCATTTTAAATTAGTTATCTGAGTTTTATTGAAAATTGTGAGCAGCTGTTTTCTGCAGGACTCCATTGGTAATATCAATGTACAGGCAGAAATCATTACACGGATGTTAATTAGAATTTTAAATTGGTCTTGCCATCTTTTAAAATGAGTGAAAACACGAAGATGAGGATAGGCAACATGGAATTGCAATCCATTTCAGGAGGGGGCCCTAGTATGTCCAGTATATGATTCACATAGCAAGGCTAACGCTGGCTTAATGCAACATTGTGTAACACAGTTAAGTGTGGCAGGCTGCAAGTGTGTGAAGTGCCAGGCTGGAGCAACTTCCCCTCTCATTTACAGTAGGTTGTGTGAGAATATGCAGAGCACAGGTCTAGGCCTACAGCTGCTTATTTATTATGGAGCAGCCACGGCAGACAGGAGCGAGAGCAGGAGGGGTCCCCAAGGGGCCTGGCCCAGGGGCCAACACAGTGTCTGACAAAAAGCATAAACATAAGGGACCTCAGAACCCGCAGGGCTGCATGACTGCCAAACACCACCCACCATAATACTGCCATCGTCACACCCATTACATTCACCACCGTTTCAAAAACCTTACTTTCCCAGCAGCAGTTTGTTTTAGAAACAAACATTTTGGGCAGCAGGAACCTGACACTGCTTATGTTGTGATTTTGTTGTCATATACTAATTAAGCATAACATGAACTGTGGACCTGATGAAACACTGAGGACGATGGACAGAAAAAGGTCCATTTATTTTGTGTGTTCATTTATGCCTAACCTGTCAGCAACAGACTTGGGTTAAACTTCTACACCCTGCAATATCCTGCCAATGGGCACTAGAGAGTGCATACACACTGTACTGTATTTTACTTGGACAGGGACTTTTTTACAAAGAACATCTGAACACCTTGATTTTAATTAAATGTATAAGCAATCTGAACAGTAATCTGGGGTTGTTAATACTGACACGATAAATGCCTTATTCAGGAAGCCAGTAGGAACATTGGGTGCCTTATCACTCTAAATTGTTCCTATGCCTGTCATTGGTGCGGCCTGTACTGATGTGTGTGGGTGGACAGCAGAGCCTGCAACTTCTCTTTATTTAGTACATTTGGTGTTTCCAGAGTTGAACCCTGCACTAGCTCAGACAGCATTTCAACACCATGGAGCCTGTCTCTGCTGCAGTCAGGAGAGCAGCTTCCACCCCCTCCCTCCCCTATCACTTCCGGAGGAAGAAAGAGAGATGTCTCAGCTGGACTCACATCAAAGAAATAGGAAAAGAGAAGAGGAAGAGCTTTGACGGGTCTCAACCTACTCATGGGGAATCACTTCAAAGAGAGACCTGCAAAGATAGCTGCAAAAGGAAACCCCTTTGGTCAAGTCGATATCATTCTGTACCTCTCAAAGAGAAAAGATCTGTCAAAGCATCTTAAGCTATTTTCAATTTCTTGTTTTAGACCAACGCATTGCATTGTCTTTCTTCACAAACATGAATATACTTTATTAGATTTGGTTATAGCCTTTGGTATTGAGTCATTGCCCACTGTAGAAACAAAAGATGACTGTCTGTTTAGTCTGAGGTGCCCAGCCCTGGGATCTTGCATTATTAAATGCAGTTGAGCAATGAAAAACAGCATTATATCAATAGCAGTTTTCTCATTGGTGCTCTGTTGTCAGACAGGTCCAGAAAATACTCAGTCAGACAATGAGTCGAAACATTTTTCTTTAATATAAATTCATGTTGAAGTTTAAAGCCAGTATCTGTCAATACAATACACAGACGATCCCATTAAATTGAAAATGACATGTTTGCCCATATGAGCCAAACACCCTGAGCAGGAGAATATCTCTTGTCAGTCACGTCATATGTTTAGACGTTTGTATTATTCCTCCCCTACTCTGGTGGCCTGGTCACGCTTTAACAATGAGGGCTGACTGACTCCAAGACACACAAACCTATGTGGTGGAATGCGTCTCATGTTGTGGAGGGTTTCCTACGGTGTGCTAGCAGGCCAAGAGGTGTCACATTATTTAATTACGAACAGCTTACAGCTCCTGTCTGCCCATGAGGCCAGCCCTTCCCTTCATCTGATTTAATATGGTTACCTTTGTAGAGAAAATATGAATATGAGCTTTTGTTTGCATAACTTTAATTAGCCCTTAATTAATATTGTCATCTCAAGAGCAGGCCTCAAATCAGGCTGGCAAATTTAGGTGACAGTGTGTGTGGAATGCGGCTCCATTTTCAAGACAAACTGAAGGGAGAGACGGCGGACGGAGAGGGAGAAATAGATCCTGTCCTCACGCGTGGTATTGCTAACATGACAAGACAACATCTGTTTTCGTAGGGCCTCAAGGCTCAGCCTCCAGACAAAATTATGTTTTATTAAGGAACTAATATTTCCTCCTCAGTGGTGTTGAAGATGGAAAGCGGTCTTGTGTATCAGAAATTGAACCCTGCGTACTTGTTGAAATTGGGAGTTACCTCGGTGATGGCCTTGTCTTTGTCATTAAAGAAATTATTGAAAACTAAAACCATGTCCCACTGAGGGAAATCAGTGTTTGCTTATTGGAGAAATCACAATGTACCTTTGCTCCTTTCCAATTATCCTATCCTAAATTAAAATGATAGAAATGTAAAGTATGCCTATACTGGAGCAGCAGTGGGAAAGAAAGACAGCGTAACTCCAGTAAAAAATCAAGTGTGTAAATAACGCCTGTGCCTGATTTTGGGTCGATGTGGTCTTGCTGCCACCTCACATTCTCATTTCCAGACACACAAAACCAGAAGTAGTCTCCAGGGCTGAGTGAACACCACATGAAGGCTGTCTTTGTCCTCAGTACCGTAGCTTGCGAACAGTGCAGCGCTGGCTACCGAACAGTGTGTCACCCAGGAGGTGTCAGTGCAAACGTGCCGGTGACTCTTTTTTCATCACCTTGTTTGTATTTGTATGTGTGCTTGCATGTACTTGCCTCCCTCTGTTTATGATCATTAGTTTAGATGTCGATGGTAGGGCTTTGGCTTTATAAGTGTGTGTACTTCTGTGGAAGCATGGGAGTCACTTATAGGTTTGATCTGCTCTTAGCTCACTTCAGAACAGCAAAGTGGTATTGTATTTATGAAGTTAGCATGACATTTTTTTGCCACTGAAACTCTACTTTACTAGAGCTATAAACAGACCCCGGAGAAGGCCACCTCCTATAATTATTCGCTCACTTGACCCTGGGTGAACAGAGAAGTTGCTTTCTCGACGCCAGGTGGTTGGAAATTTGCATTAACACAAGCATGTAGACATGGACATTTGTGTATTTGTATGCCAAATTGTGTCTCTCACACACTGCACTGTGCATACACTGACACACACAAGCAAACTTACCGTACTTGCTGGTGGAATCATTATTTCCTAAGGTGTATGTTGTCTTAGTGTTTTTACTGCTTCAGTCCTGCCAGTGTCATGCTTCTATAAAGCTGTCAGTGTCAGTGTAGGCCCCTGCATGTCTGCTGGTTAAAATCCCTCTAAAGGCAATATACTTGTGTTCCTGTGGACCTGTTTATCAGCTCAGGTGAACTGCCACCTTGCTGGGTCACCTAAGAGCTATTGGCCTGCTGCACCATCTTTCTCAGAAAGTCTTCTCGATTGTAACTCACGCAAGTTGCAGGTCTAAAAGCGTGTACAACATGAATATTGTAAAAAAAAATTCTAAAGGTAAAACTAGAATAAAAGGGCAACTATAAATCTAATGACCAAAGAGATGAATACTCTGATAGTCCTGCTAAAATACCCACCTTGTGTCAGGTTTCTTAAATTACTTACCTTGTTTGGGAACTTGTAATAATCTCAGACTGTGTTACATTCTATCGTCCATGCCTCAGTTTGGCATGTAGACACAAGTCTGGTGGGAACCACTTTTTCCAGAAGTCACATGACATGTTTCCAGTCAATTGGCAATGCCAAACCAAACGGCCAGCCTGCATGCACACTACAGTACATGCAGCTGGTTTAGTTCCAAAATATTCTGGGAATGGATCCACCAGAGGCGTTGAGTGTGTGAGTGTGTGTGTCTGTCTGTGTGTGGTGTAGCCTGTGTGTAATGAGTATGTATGCACAATGCCAACTTCCAGAGCCCACATCCACCTATCCAGCAAACTGTAGTGCAGTACACATGTCCCGTCTATGCCAATCCAAATAGCTGCTTACCCTCCTTTTCTCCCACAGCCTGAGAGCCGGACCAGCAGACAGGCACGCTCCACCTCTTAGACAAAACAGAGGCCAGATACCACAGCACACCTTGCTCACAGCACATAACAGTCTACCACAATCAACCACACTGTGCTGGAAGCCTCATTGGACAACTTTGGCCATTTGGTGGATGGTTGCACACATGCGCAGTCCACATAAGAATTTAACCCATGGTAACCTTAAACATTTTTTTAACAAAGTTTGTCAGCAGCTTCTATCAGTGTTTCTTTTCTTAAATGGGCCTATTTGTAGTCAGGTTCAGTTTTCAACTTAAGCATACTGAAACTGCCCTTTAGGAGCAATCTTCATTGTTTAAAGTATCAAATGAAACCAGTAGCATGCAGTTGAAAAGGTCAACAGTTTGAAGAGTCTTGCTGCAGTAATAGGCTTGCACAGGACAACTCTGGCCTCTCCAGAGAGAGCACCAAACACCTGACCTTCCCACAACATTCAGCAGGAGTTCAGATTGTAAGGATTTATGAGAGAAGGTGAGAGGTTCTGGCATGGGCTCTACCCCATGACCGGCCCTCAGGGGTCCTGCTCTCCCTTGTGTGTTGACAGTGTTACTGTGCATGTGGACCCCTGAAAGATTGGGTGTGCTTTTCTCCCAATTGTTCTGACCCCTATAAACTGTGGCCTGGCTACCAATAGGCTTTTCCGCTGGGCATATCTCACCCTTAAATAGATCTCTCAGGTATAGGGGCCTCTCAACGTGTGCCTCGAGTGGGCTACAGGAGCCCCAGGACTGGGTTCATTAACTCTGCATTGATTGCTCATGCTTTGAAAACGTCCGGCAACGGCAGGGATAATATGACTCTATGAAATGGCATAGGGAGTCCCCAAGGACTAATTATGGCACAGACAAGTAGGTTTGTAAAGGTTTAAAGGTGTTTCTTGTATAAAATCCAAATTTCTCCAATTTGAGAAATGATAAGAATTCTTGTTTGAGTAACGATTCCTATTAACCTCCATATTATCATTACAAAAAGGTGTTTATTTTGCATTAACACCAACTTTTCTAGATAATACAAATAAGGGTAAATGTTCCCTTGCAGCAATTATGCCTTTAAATATGTTTTCCAAGTTTCTTGCTGATCTACATGACAGTGATACTAACTATTACATAAGAGGATCCTGGTCAGAAGATAAAGTTGCCATTTATATTTTGGGACCACTTATCTAATGCTGTGTCAAGCTGTCCATGGTAGTGCCTGTGGAAACTGGCCTGGTGTGATTGATGAAGGCCTTAATGTGTTGGGCCCTCCAAGGTGAGCGGGCCCTCAGAAGAGTAGTGCTTCAAGGCGCTGTGCGATAACATTGGAGCTGTCCTCCTTGCCACCGTCCTGCTAGGAGCCTCATTCATCATGAGTATGGGATACTGCTCACTTCACAGCGGGGCTCAGATATGATTTGACCACTCCCTTCAAGAGTGTTACGGGGAAACACAGGAATGGCACTCCCAATATGACTCAGCTTTCAAAAGAGCATTCACGTTTTCACATAATCAATATTCAGTGTCTTTTAGTCTTTTAAAAAAAGACAGACTTAGGCTTCCTATTCTCCTCAGGTGTCATAGTCATAATTTTTATTCTAAAACAATAATCCCGAAACACATATTTTTCTCCAAAACCCTATTTACCTCACCAAGGAATTTTTCAGCTTGTTTTGTCTGTTTGTCTGTCAGCTGGATTACAAAAAAACTCTTTTTATGAAACTTGTTGAAAGGGTAACCTGAGATAAGCATAGGTAAACCGGGTCAGGCCACAACCTCCCAGGCGCCATCACACTTTTCATTGCTCTTTCGGCTAGAGAAAGCAGTGCGGTTTCCAGGTCTGATGGGCTCTCTGGCAGATACTGTAGGACTGAAACTCTCACTGAGCACCTTTGTTCCAAATTGCTCATGGTGAGGCAGGGATTAACTGCGACCACCCGATTGTTTTTGATACTTCTTGACTAGTTTACCTAAGGTGCATGCAGCAATTATTGTGTGAATAGACTTATTATACAAGTACCTCGATCACTGCTCCAGAGGAGCACATCAAAGAATTACCACAAGTGACACCACATACAGCATCCCCTGTTGCCTGAGAAATGGACCTCTTGACTGCAATAAAACACATTATACTGCTGGGTGTATACACATACAGGATGCTTTTTGCACATTTGTACCCCTGGTTAACATTTAGATGTTGTAGCAGTGTGTGTAGGGATATGTTTAAGTGTTGGTTCAGACATTTGTTATCTTCACATAAAATGACATATCATGTGAGTGTTTTTAATTCAATGATTCAAGATCTTTAACTCACCCATGAAGGATTATTGAAAAATATAACAGTATCAATAGTATTATACACAATTAAAAGAAGATCATCAATTTTCATGCCTCTTGTTTAATCCATCCTGAATTTCTATTTTGTTTTGAGAGTGTAGCGTTTCTTCATTTTAATATATATCGTTCTCTGTAAATAATGACATGGCTGTTGGTTGTTGAAATAAGTGTTGATCTTGCTGATGCATTTGGTTGCCACAGCCCTTTGTGAGCACAGGACACATATTCCTCCCCTTTAATTAGGCCGGACTGGAAAAAACTGACCACACATTACACTTAGGCCTCTGGGAAGGTGTGTGTGGTGGGCATGAAGAAATGCATGCATGGCATCTCTCTGTTGTACTTGCAAGATTTATAACCCAGTTTTTTGGACTCAAGTAAGAGCTCAAACTTAAAAGAAACATGTAAAACAAGTCTTAATTTCAGCATCTTACAGTTTGTTACCAAGCATTTACCACTAATATACAAACACACACTACTTTTTTTCAACTTTTTGAAAGGTCTTGAAAATAAATATATATATTCTCTGTGGTAACTGGCCTGTCTAAGTTTAAATAAGGCAGTTATTGTTCAACCATATAATATTTGTACTGCACTTTTGAACAGAAAATAGTAAGTCTAAAAGAGTGAGTGCTTTATTACACTGGTTGTTATGGGTTTAGTAGATAAAGCCGATACAATTTAGTAGTTCTCAATATGTACACTCTTTTTTTGTATGTTTGCCAGGGCAGCTTACGTAAATCAGGAAAAGGCCATACATTCTTATCTTCGTCACATTAAGATGTACATGATCAAAAGATAACTCTTTGTAGATATATATTACATGACCATCACAAGTGTCAGAAACCCTTCAAGAGTTTGCATCATCAAAACAAAACAAAAAAGTTCCAGTAAAAACAGAGACGGGCAGGGTTTCCCGTCTCAAACAGAAAAAACAATAAAATGACACTTAATCTTTCTATTGACAGAAATGTTAAGAAACGCCCCTTTATGAGGCTCGTTCAGCTTGCTTTCCCTCTAAATTCAATAAAGTTCACGTTCGGCAAACAAAAACTGTAGAACTGTAAAAAATCAGGCTTAAGTGCAACGAAGATGCCACCCTGAGTCATTATGTCTATACAGCTAGGATCCCTGTTTGTCTCATTTTTGCCAGGTTGTTACTGAGTCATCTTCTAATGGAAACTCATAAGCAAAGCCTTGTGTAAAGGCCTCACTGTTCTTACTTATTTTGATGGAGTTTATGTTTAGTCACTGCTCATCCAGTCAACCTTTCCTATATGTAACAAAACAGTATTCAGTGTAAAAATAAATCAGAACAGATTTGTAACTCTATTATTAATTCGGCAACAAGGAAGTGATCGTACAATGTTTACATTTCAGCCATTTTGTCACAATTTGTCACTGAGATAAATATTGCTTGACCATAAGCTGTAGGTATTTTTTTAATGATATCTGTTTTGGGATAATTGGTGTGTAATGTAGGCTACAGGAAGTTATTTATTTTGATTAGTTTGCTGCTAACCAAGCTCGTCATAGTTGACTAGCTGTATGAAGCTAATGTGTTGCTAATACAGCATTGCTATGCTCATTATGTTAGCTTTTTTAGCCAATTGTTGTGCTTAATACATTTTGCTTGTTTTGTTCTTCCTTTGGGGACTTTATGTTGATCTTTGATCCTTTTTTTCTTTCTGCGATTAGGGATATTTACACCAATTTCGTAAAATGCTAGTTAATCTTTTGTATTGTGAATTCAGTTAATTAATAAAATGCTTACTCAAACTGCTAATCAATGTAATTTCTTTGTTCAATACTGTGTCAATATCTTCTAAAACATAAGAAAAAACACCCAACTGCTGTCTTCATGTGTTTAGCCCTTGCAGAGCTGCGCACTTACATATTTAGTGAGGCAGAAAGAATATGGTTGAAAAAATATAGTTTTTTATTCTAAATAGAAACCAGTGAGTTCATCACTCTTATGATACGATGACTTGATGTTGCATGGCCATCATTGTAATATATGAAAATATGAAAGGACATATGTATTAGATTTCTTTAAATAGAGACAGCATTTGCCAGCTATGTCGACCAAGTGCAAATGTTTATTTTAAAAGAGATGTTTGAATATTGTTTTATTTCCATATACTTGTAGACTTGGCTCAGCAGGTGAGTCTGTCTCGGAGACATGTTTGAATTGAGAGCCTGGATTCAATTCACGTACTGTAGGAGTCTATACCAGGACAATGTGAGTAAAAGGAAAGCAGTGATAAGAGAATCTGTGTCACTGTATCCAAGTAAAATAAGCAAAAGACTGGCATACTTTATTTTTAAACCTGATCATCGAATATCAGGCCTGCCCCACTGGAAAAACACCGCAGGTCAAATCAAATCCAGGTTGTCACTTCTGAAGTCTTCCAAGACGTTTTGGGAAACTTTAAGTTTACTTTTCATTATGTTTGTACAGGATTGTGTTTCATGTGCAATAAAACACCTTTCAGGTTACTCCAATAAAATATGAAATTCTTGAATGTGCATTGCAAAGTCTGCTGACACAACTTCTGTAAAATTCTGCCTACATTGGAGATTTTACAAATTAACTATGATTATAAATAAAATAGCTACTGCTGTTCATCCATGGGATATTGATATCTAGCTTCATTCAATTAAAAAAGACAACGGCAACTACTTTGTTTTCGAACACTCTCACATTGGAACAATTAATATCCCAGTGAGGATGATGATGATTAACTAAACGTACTCAACTGTGCTGTAAAAAGGGCAGTAGGCCTACAATCAATCAGTCAGTCATCCACGTAGCCAGCAAGTCATCTAGCAAGCCAGCAAGTGTGACCAGGGTTGGTTCAAATAGTGGTCTTCTGTCTGGACGCTATGGGAGGCACAATTTTCTATTCCTCCCTAAGTAAATACTACATATGCAGTGGGTATTAGGCTCCATCACAATCCCTGGTTATTTGGCAGGCTGTTGCTAATGGAAGCATGGTCTTGAGTGAACGTCACAAGCACAAGGCTGAACAAAGAGGCCCTTTCTGTGGGCCAGAAGGTGCTGAAAGGCAGGCTGAGGGTGGCAGGTCTGCATGGAGCACCGCTATCATGCTGGGCGTCATTTACCAAAGCTCATAGACAAAGGTGAGGCATTGCATTGCAAGTTCATTGCCTCTGCTGCGTGGTAAGATCAGTTAGTAAATACTTTTGCATGACATTTGGATATGATGAGGTAAAAATACTCTTAAGTGCCTTTGCGACAAATGCAAATGTGTAATCTGTTTGCCAGACACTGATGTCACCTCTTTAAAGGACAGCAGTCACCCTTGATAATCATTTGCAGTTATTCTATGCATCTAACAACTCATTAAGCATTTACAGTCAAACACAGGAAGTGGTGTGTGCTGAGAAAGGCACGAAAAAGTTGCATTCTGCCCAGTTTCCTGGAGTGAATGATGGGATCGCAAAGTAGACATGGCAAAGTTTCATACATCATTGATTCTGTGTGCCACAGTGTTTTTGCATCATGTAACATCATAATTTAGACCACATGTGCCCACACAAGCCCTCCTGAATAGGAAGAGCTGAATGTCTGAGACAGTTAGCAGGGAATGTAAAACACAGTCAGTCAAAACACTTACATTGGGTTTCTTCAGTTTAGGAGAAAACGCAGTGAGGAAACAGATTCACTACCAGATTATATTATTTTCAGCTGCTGAGCTTGTAAAACACAACTGCCTTGTATCTGCAAAGCTCTGAATCATAAATGCCCTGCGAGAAATGTCCAAATCTTGTTCCCTTTAAAGTTCCTCAACATCATAAAAAAATCATCATAAACTGGATGTTAAGAGGGCTTAACACGATTGCACTATTTAAAGCTCTACTATATATGTTTTTATGTCATTTGACCTTTTCATAAATGCAATTTTTTACTATGTCTACGCAGAGTAGAGAGCAGGCCCTCTCACTTATTTCCTAAAATATCCATTCCTTATTGCATGTTATTTTTATCGATTAGAAAAGATAAATGTTTAAAAATGTATGTATTTTATGCAAAATGAAATGCAAAATTCAAAGTTACTCCCAATAGAAAATGCCTTAATTCTACCATAACTAAATCAGGAGAGATATCATATAAAATTAGCTTTTTACCTAACTGTATTACCGGTATGTTAAAGACATAAATCACCATGGACCATGATCTTTCCATGACCTTCCCACAAGCTGATAAGCCCCCGAAACTGCAAGTACAGTAAAGTTGCCCACTTTCATTATTACTGTTTTTATTTAACAAAAGCTGGTATTACTCTTTCTTCTCTCCATAGCAGAGTGTGAGGCAGAGCAATGGGTGGCCATACAGTATGGCACGAGGAGGCTGTGAGCAGGGAGGGCCTAAGCGTGCTAACCAAAGGAAAGCCTCAGGGCCACGCGACAGGACCCGTGGAGCCACTCCAGTGATCCCCTAGCCACCACATACAGTCTGCCTTTTACCTCCTTGTGCGTACACAAAGGGGAACTTATCCCAGTCCGCCCTCGCCCTAACCTCCCCTCCCCCACACACACAATGCCCTTCATAATGAGATGGAGTCAGGTCCTGCCACTGCATAATAAAAACCTGCCTCCATTGCCAAACAATCACAGCAGGCTGGGAAGGAGAGATCATCTCAAATCAACCCAACAGAAGCGACCTGATAGCACAAAGGGGGAGACTTACTTCCACCTCTCATATAATGTGAGAGCAGCAGAGCTCCACATGGATCTGTTCATTATTAAAAGGAGAGTTTAGACTTCTTGTCAGGCAGAGCTCCTTAAAGGTCACCTATTATGCAAAATCCACTTTTTCTTGTCTTTTATACATAAACATGTGTCCCCTCTGTGGAAAGAGATTCTGAAAGTTTCAGTTTCAGTGCTCACTTTTTGTCCTGATCCATTTATATAAAAATCTGTCTGTAAATTAGCTGATCAGATTTTTGCCACTTTATGATGTCATAACGATTTTTTGGCTTGTGTAACCATTAGCCAATAACCAACTAAGGTAACCCCCTCCCCCCCCTTATCACCTGAATCTCCTCCTAGAGCACCATTGTGTTCTTTTTAACCAAATATCTCTCAGAGTGGCGTGGGGAGGGGCTCCTTATTTTCATCTAAAGTAACAGACAGAGAATCAGCACTTTTGAAACAGGGCTGAAACGGAGGGGTTTATGGGATGCTACAATGATCTGTTTGGTATTTGGAGCCAAACACTTCAGAGACATGCTTTGTATGTATCTGAGACCTATATGAAAAACAGTATAATAGGGGACCTTTAAGTGCATTTGTGTAGGTCATTTATCTTTGAAAAATCTGCTAAAATCTGCTAATAAAAATCTGTCTGTAAATTAGCTGATCAGATTTTGGCCACTTTATGATGTCATAACGATTTTTTGGCTTGTGTAACCATTAGCCAATTACCAAACAAGGTAAAAAAAAATATGCTAAAATCTGCTAATCTGGCCTAAAATGTATGTTGATATCTTAGTTTTATCATTAACAAAAAGATAAAAAGTGAAGAGAGAATGAATCCATAGATTAAACAGCCCTGAACCTTGGAAACCTCTCTCATCTGCAGTCACATCTGAAGTCTGAAATCCGTCTCACACATTGTGTCTGAACTCCGCCGGCCTCGTGTGTTGGATCTGTCACCAGAAGGGAGTACTGTAAAAGGTTACGTTTCCTCTGGCAGTGCCTTTACAACACAGGAGCATGGAGGCCACACACAGCTCCCAGAGATCCAGAGATGGAAGTAAATAAACCAGGGGAGCCATCCCTGACACCATGTGTGGCTACACACAGTGCAGACTGGTGGGAAAACAAAGTTGGGTCAAGCGTGATTAACGCCTCACCTTTTTTCACGGATGCTTTTACGGCAGTGTGTGCCGGACACCAAAGATTGATCTACTGAAAGAATCCTGACCAAAGTAATATTACAAATCAGAATAGGTTTTATCTTCATTTAGAGACCCAGAACTCTATCACATTTAACAATTTGCTAGTTTGGTCTTTGTTGGTGTTTTTCTTCATACTATTTTAAACCAAATCATGTACTTCTAATTCAAAGTAATGTTTTTTTAAGTATGTTTTAGCAGACTGGTTGATGAATAATGCATTATCTTCGATTATCCCATGTATTCAATGACAAATTAAGTACTTATCAGTTTAATGATCTACCAATGCTATAGTAAAGGCTAAAAGATTAAAGAATATTTATTTATGTTAATGTAAAGATCATGGTTTAGGTTTAACTTATTGTTGATTTTAGGGGATGTTTGTTGTCACAGTTACAATGACTAAGCTTATATAAGACAAGGAAATAATCGTGTTCAGGGAAAACAAGAAAAAGAACAGCTCTCTCCCGGCCGATGTATTGTTGACCCAACCATCCACCTTGTCTTCTTCCCTTCACTTTAACATAAACATATGTCATTTTGAGGCTCTTGCCTCCAAAGAGTTTCCAGAAACATCTGTCAGACCTCTTTTTACTTATTCAGCATCTTTGTTATTAGTTAAAGAAATAGTTAAGGAATAAAAAGGGCCTAAATGTTTTATGGAGCCTCAAGCTGTTTGTTACGTTATGTACAAGGTCTTAGTATTAAAACCGTTCCCATAGTTTTTTTAAATTATGGTATTAAAGGTGCAAGAAGTGTGAAGAAGTGTTGCTTATAGGAAAGTGTGCATTGGGAGAATGTTTGGAATCCAGACGGAGATTTTTGGATTCTCGGCTTTGAAGTAAATTCTATTCAATCATAAGATTGAACTATCCAGGTTTAAATTAATGTAGATTAGAAGTACGTCAGATTTTTACTCAAGAAAGTGCCCATCAAGTGAGACTGTTTATCCAAGAAAAGCCTGTAAACATGCACCCGAGTTCAACCCATCTGCAGGTTCTCTGCGAAAGTCACAAGGTGCCGAGGCACATTCACCTTACAGTATTCCAGAGCAAAGCAAGTCATCGTCACCAGTATTGAGAGTGACAATGCTGACATTTCACAAGCAATACACTCTAATCTGTATTCCTAAGTGGGATTTGAATCCAAATTGCTCCATTGCCTGTGGTCCTTCTGTTTGTTGTCGTCCATTGCTGCACATAGACTTTAAATAAACACAGCTTTGATAAGCTGGGGGCCAGACAGTCACCTCTGACCCATAGCAGTTCCGATCGGGGTCCTGGGGCATGAGGTTCACCAGGTGACACAAGCATAGCTTTAAATTAGCGGCCCTTCTCTACAGAGGGAGGTTTATAAACACTGCGAGTGGATGAGGGAGTGTTGGTAGGAAATTGACTTTGTCCAGAGTGTGTAGGCCGGGAAGAGAGCAGAGGTTAAGAGGTATATGACCTAAAATATGTTTGAGAGGTCATCATGGACATCATTCTTGAAGAGGAATGAATTTACAGCCAATAATTATCCAAGTATACTAGGGTTCAAAAATCACTTAACATTTAAACATTTTTTATTTGAGTTTTGTATTAATTGCTGTGGTGTAGTTGTTTTATTGACGTATAGATTGGTATCCAAATCTTGTCTTTCCTACCTTCCTACTCTTACTGAAATTATTCTTCTTCTCCCTCAAAGTGTGTATCTATACACTTTTAAAATGTAATCAGTTTCCCAGTATGTCTGAGGGTAAATTCAGGATAATAATTTTATATTATACAAATATTTCCTTCTGCAGAATAAGGTTCCTTGGCTTATTTGTAGTGGACGTGGCCATAGGTGAAGCCAGCCAGTGGCAGTCTGAGGCCTCTTTGTCGGCAGTCGAACATGCAGCTAACCACAAATTATCATTGGAGCAGGACAGCCCTCCTGCACCATAACCAGCCTGCCTCCCCAAAAACCTTGGGATTTATGGCATGTGTCCAAATAAACATGTCTGAACATTGTGGCAGAGAGGAGCCGTGGGTGAGCATGCATGTGGGAGATCAGATCTCACACCTGTATGAATGATGTGGGTCACTGCCAGGGAACACAAACGCACACTTTCTTAAATAAATCTTAAAAGATTAATTCAAGTATGCAGACATGATGTTCAGTATTTCTCCTTGGCCCTTCGTCTCTTGCTTTCAGCTTTCCTTCCCTTTGGCCACTTCCCGTTCTCACCGTGTCTTTGCTTAATTCAGTAAACTTTTTTCATGGTAAATGAGGTGTGCTGTAAAGTAAACGTTGCTTAGAGATGTTTACTTTTGTCTCTGTATAATTTCTGATCAGTACAGTAGTCACACTTGTGCAGGTAGAAGGCTGAGTGGAATTCTTTCCAGCGGTTTTTCGTCATTTGTAACCATCGACCAGGGTGGGATTTTGTCATTTGAATATTCCCTTTCCCAGTGAAGAAATTAACAGCATTTCTTCTTCTGGTGGTTTTACAGGTTTAGACGGATTATTAATATCACAGTGTCAGAGAGGACTCTGTGTATTCATTACTGTTCATATATATATGCGGGTAATGCTATACAGAAAAGTAATTCTAAATAAAAAAATACAATTACAATTTGTCACCCATGTAAGTTGTGTTCTGTTTTTTATTTAAATTGTATAAATGAAATACTTTAATGAAAAACTCTCCTATTACAAGCTTTAGTTTTTGACTATCTTCAAACGCCAAATCAATACAAAAGAACACAAACTTGTACATTATCAGCATCAACTCATTGGATTTTTTTGTCCATACTTTCTAACATTTTAGGGACTGTGCTTTTGCCCTCTCAGTCCTACCAGCACGCTGTGTGTCAGCCTATAGGTCTACTACAGTATAGCGTGCACCAGCCGTCGCTGAGATTCTGTTTTTGGCATGCCGTGTTGATGACATCAGTAATTTGCCACTCTGCAGACACACTGTGATTTATGACTTTTCCCATGCAGCAAAACGTGCCCTTGGTGTTTCTTTATTGCATTTAAAACCTATTACTGTAAAATCAGGAGATTACTGCATAATACATGTTTCGAAAAGAGCTGCAGGTTGAGAAAATATGGTATGTTTTATACTAATAAAGTAGCTGGGTTATGGGTAAATGTTTTTATTACTTTACAGCTTGCCTTGAGGAGGGACACATTTCCATTTAAAACTAGAGTGATGAATGTGAGTAATTACCTTGTATTGTAAGCAATATACTTCACCCCCTAAAGCTTCACACTGTTTTATGATTTGGATTTCACAACCACAGACTAATGTTAAGAAAAAGTCTCTATTTGTCCCACTTGTTTTTCAGTTTGAGTTGTTGTGTTCCAGTCAATGTCATACATGAGTATATGGTTGTCAATTAACTAAATTGAGTTCTTGGCATATTGTTTTTCATTTAGTGAAGTTTTGATGTTAAACAGGTGTGCTACACCAGACCACTAGGGATTCAACTATAGCAACACCTCTCCCTAGGTGGATGCTAGTGCGTGATGAGAGATGCACAAGAAACAGGACGTCGTAGGTCCATGCAAAAAACATATCCCTTTCAAATCAAATGGATCTCTTAGGTGCTTTACCAAAAATTCCAACGAGGGACTTAGAGCATGGATAACCAGTTTGCCAGGCAACTAGCAATGTTGTATATTTGTCCAGTTAGTGATTTGCAGAAAGACATCCTTGTAAAGGCCACCGTCATGGCTCTCTGAGGGCACTCAGGGTGCTGACACATCATGTCTATCAACTCAAATGGCTGTCAGCGCAGAGCACACCATCCCTGCCAGCCGATCCTCCCCTACCGCTAGCTGGTATCATACAGTATCTGCTGAGGAGACCAAGAGACAAAGAGTTATAGAGCAGACAAAGATGTCTTTTAGCTGATATTGACACACACTCAGTTTGATTGCATTTAAGTGCTGAAGGATTGTCAACACTAGTGATAGAATATAAATAAATGCTGTACGTTGGTACACTTGTATCCTGCTGGAGGATGTTTATGTTTGGACACTGATTATTTATGTGTAAGCATGTTCCCATGTTGAGTGAATTAATCCCTGTCAATTAACAACAAAGCTAAATATATCCCAAAGGGTACAAGTCATTTTAATAACATCCTATTAAGAGGACGTGAAAACAAAGAAAACCAACACTTTCCTTTAGACATTTCATAATTAAACCCTTTCTGCTTTTTTCTTCTTTTTATTGCCTTCCAGAAGACGGGCACCCTGGAAGTGGAGCCCCGTTATGTGCTGATAGGGAGAATGAGTTGTATAGTTGTCAGCGCTGGATTGATGAGAGTCGGGGGAGCATCGGTGTTGATGCTGAAGGGGTTAACGTCAGCTCTGAGGGCAGGAGGCAGTCTTTTCTGGGAGTCCCATCACTGTGGTCATTCTGGGAGTTGTTAGAAGTGTTCATTAATCATGGTCCTAATTTGTTTTCACACTGCTGTGCTGACACAGACTGAATATTATTACAGCGGCAGTTGGGTGGGAATTGCAATGGTGAGAGTTGTCATTGTAGTGCATGTAAAAGGAGCCAGTGAGGCTGCCCCACTGTTCCATGTGGCAGGTAGAGCAGTGTGGATATGTTAGACCTCACTCTTTTTTTATTTTCTTTAAAACATGTCAGTTAGGGATAAAGTCAACCTTAAGTATAACCTGCTGTTGAATCTGAACATGGTCCTGTTATATCCATATTAAATAACCAATTATTTGTATTATTAAAAGTAATTTGAATTGTTTAAAGGATATCAGGTTCAACAGAGCAAATGATGACTAGTGTAAAGTATGTGCTATTAAAAGTAGTGTTTTTTATTATTAGCTAACCCTTACTAATTTGAGAGAAAATGTACTGAACTGATTCAAACAATGTTTCTTACACCTGTCCTGTATACCTTTTTTGAGTGTGTATGCCTCTTGTTGCAGTACACATATGTACACAGACATGTGTGTTACGTGTTTAACCACATGTATTAGCATGAATCCCGGGAGGCAATAGACTACAGCCTGAAGCTCACCAAGTCTTGACAAAGCCACATGTTATTAACATCACATTGTAGAAATAAAGTCTTTGGAAATGTTGGAAACAACCATAGCGTGGGTTACAAAGAAGAAACAAAACCTTACCGCCTATCCTTTGAGTTAACCAAAGGTGCCATTTTACTTGGGGTCAAAGTGGTAAATACAGTATCAAGTCCTTTATTAGAAGAATGCCTTAACAGCTGGCTTCTTTCCTTATATTTTTAAGGATGTTTTGCATTGAATAAATCTACTGACCTAGGAGTTAAACCAAGGAAAACACTCCACATCTCCTCCCCTATGTGCTTTAGCAGTTGGCTCAGCTCAACGGCGTAAAGCCACAGCTTCATCCATCAGAGAAGCTATACATTAAGTCAGTTCATCATTACAGCATCTGAGGAAATGTCCTCTCCTAAACTAAGCTCAATTAGGAGGTTAAATCCAGTGGAGAGAAAAAGCAATATATTGTGGCAAAGTCATCTTTTTTCTCCCTTTTACTTTTAAAAGTAAGTCCATGTTGCCAGAGACAGTTGTAATAACAGTAATACAATAAATGAAGGAGGCTTTGGTCCTTACTCAAAAAAAGTAAACATCTTTATTGAACAGATTCTAAGAAGCAGCAAATAACATTTATTTTTAAGTAAGAACTTAACTTAGTGCACGTTAATATTTATTTTATATTGTATGTTTATGTTTGGGCATCGTACAAACTACAAATATAATTATTTCTGAGAGAAAATACATTTTTTTACAACAAAGGAATTCATGCATGAATTTTATGTGCACTTTTTATTGTCCGGAGTTAAAGGATACAAAAACACAATTTAACCAATATTCAAGGTCCAAGCTATTTCTAATGAATGTAATATTGTTTGCAAATTTCTTTTCAAATCTTCACATAAATAGTCGTTTCACTCCAAGTTGTGGAAAAGTAAAGAAAGAGTTGAGAAAGTGAAAGACCTCATTGTTTGTCCCCACCAGTAGCAGATAAGGCTAAAGGTTGCTCAGCCAACTGGAGCCAGAGTCCAATTTAGGGAAACCACAAAGTCAACATGAACGCGTGCAACAGGTTGGGAGGGAATCAAAAAAAGGTTGTGATTATGCAGGCCATAATCAGAAGTCAAAATATATAAACCAAAAGACCCTTGGATACAGTGACACATCACCATTAATTTCCATCAGTTTGGGTAAACTATGATTCTGGGGCACAGGCGGGGGCACGATGACACATTTACAGTATATATAATGTGAGTCTGTCACTGCTGCAGAAACCATATCCTTTTATTTATCCAAGGCATGGTCAATGCTGCAATGGTTATATGCTTCCTTTAAATGTTTTAAATCAACCACATCTTTTGCAGTTGAAACCTTGGGCTAATATCTTCACGGTCCCAACCAACGTCTGACATGAGAAACTGAGAGGCAGTGTTAGACTGGCAGGATGTAAGACTGTAAAAACACTGAAGAAAAAGCTGATTTTTAGTCTTGTTTAAAGAAACTGTAGCCAACCTTATACAATATTCAAAATTAGCTTGCATTCATATTGAGGGAGCTAACACTTTAACTGAAATGCTGTAACTCAGGGTAGAAGATTTTTCATTAAACCGTTTATGTATGCCTGTAGTATACGAGTTTTTTTTTTTTACTCTAATCTAATATATGTGATCCAATATACTGTATCTAAGACATAACATGAAACTTGTGGTGGTCACATCAGGTTTCATCTACACTATTTTTCTAACCTTAGAGTATCAGTCGTTGATATCAATCTCACCAAAAGTATGAAAAAAAGCTTTAACATAAGCACATCATACTGTATGTGAGCTTATATTCCAATGTGAGCACCTCTGTGTGAGACTCCCTCTGTTTTTCTTATCTGGCTGTGTTTAAAATGCAGCGGGCTGACATTGATCAGACTGCCGTCGCCAAATTATGCCTAACCAGCCACAAGTCTGGAGAGCAGTTAGACTCCAATTAGCACAGGCCAAAGTAATTTCCTTGGTTGCATCCCATGTCGCATGCAATGGTAATTACGATGTAAATATTCAGCACATGCCTCGCGTGAACATGGCTTTTTCCCCCGTACGGTCTTTCTGCCCCATGAGCAGGCTTGTCATAATAAACTAGATTGTTTGTAGAACTCATCATATCAGAAGGAGGTTTGATCACTTATCTCTCATGCAACATGATCAGATTCCTGGACACGAGTTGGAAAAATATGTGAAGAAAGTTTTGCAAAACAAGAAGATAAGAAAAATGATAAAAGACAATCCCAGGAGATGGGTTCTGCTTCCTACTGAGACTAGCCTTCAAAACATCAAAACACATTTGCATTTGTAGCCAATGCAAAGAAATGCATGGATTCTGATAAAAGACAGATTAACTCAAACAAATTCTGATACATTTATTCAAATATTTTTCTAAAATTGAAATACATCTTAAAATTGAAAATAACTACAGTACATGCATGATACCCCAATCTGAACTCTAGGCCAGGTTAACAACCACTAAATTAAACACTGTTAAAGCTATGATCTTCATTTTAAGGAGGTCTGACAAGAATATGAAATATTTCCCCATTTGCTCCTCTTTCCATCATGCCTGCCCTAAAGCACAAGTTCAAACAAACAATCGTATTCATGAAGCATACCACAATAGACATGGTAATGTCATTATCAGTATACATTGACTGGGAATCGAGGTTAGAAAAATATCTCAATGCAATAAAAGTGTGTAATGTGTATATAAATATAAAGAAATTGTTAGATACATCTGTATTTTGGTAACCCAAGAACCAACATGTCAGGTACTTCTACAGGTTCTCTGACAACCCAGAAACATTCACCAGTCAGGTATTCTCTTCTGGTCTTCATCACATATTAGGGGAGGAAAACTGCAGTTTTTTGGTCATTTCAAACATGAGAAATGGGGCACACGTCAGCGACCAAAACATTCATTATGACCTGTTCAAATCAAATTGATAGCAAAGGGCGGTTTCTTTTCTTACATCAGTCTGGAGAAATGTCCTTTACTCTGCCAGTTTTAGCACGGGCGACTCCCGCCATTGGTGTGGTACCTGTCCAAGAACAACTTGTCTGAGGTTGACGCAGAGCTGGAGTCTGACACAGTGATTATAGGTGGTGCTCTTGGTGAGGAAAGCTGCGGCTCTCGTGCTGAATATCTGAGAAATCCATTGTGAGCTTCACCTTTTCTGAGGTAGCTCTTGACTGAATTATTTGCCGTAGGGAGGAAACGAGCGAATCCCCCATCTGTTACTAAGAGCTATATCTCAGCCGAACGGCAGTGTGGATAGGCCTAGGTGTTAAGGATATATTCACATATGTCTTTATCATTTTCAAAGTGTGTTCATTTGTTTGAACAGACAATTCTTGAAACTAGAGAAACTAACTACATTATATACGTCTATATGTTTCTATTTGTTCAAATGGGTCCTCTTTATACCAACATTTACACGAGTGAAATTATGGGAAGATTTTAGGAGCTCAAAACTCTAGATGTCACTCACTTTGCTTCACTGCTAAGGGACCTTTTGAAAGGAAATAAACTACCATCCGCACACCAATGGAACCATTGTGTATGATTACGGTTACCTCATGTGTACCAGGAGAGACCCTCCATGCAAATCTCCATGATGGAGGGATTGAGATGTGGGGAGTGCCTGTGGGTTTGGAAAAACTATATCTTTCTATCCGAAGAGCTATAATGTCAAGCACGCTACAGTCCATCAGCTGGATACCTGCCACAAATAACTTCTACCAAGTGGGCTCCAGGGAGCTGTATCACAGATTCTTTTTTTCCTCTCATTTCAGACAGAAGTGCCTTATGACATGCTAGTAGACTCAAAATCATACACTTGACATGTAACATCTTTTTTGTGTGTGTGTGTGCGAGGGTGGGCCGACATACGTGTGGCATGTTTTGGTGGAGAAAAACGGTAAGCACGATGCGTGTACAGAGTGTCATGACGTGTTTCGTGCTGTTCAAGACACATTGTAAACTCTATCAGTCACCCAATAAATCCAGCTGGAGGGAAAACACAACACAAGATATATGGCTGTTTAATGATCCTGGGCTGAGGTGAAGGTGTAGTGGACTGGACTGAGGCTGAATGGGGTGTACGGGTTCAGCCTGAGTGGGGGTGAAATCCACTGGGACTACGCTCAGCTCGGAGAGTACCGGCCTACATGGGGGTAGACACAAGGCCCTAGTCACAAGGGGTTAATTGTAGGTGTTTAAAGAGCACATGTCGTTAAAGAGCTGGTGGGTGGAAAGAGTTCTATTTATACATGGCAGAGGTAATGAGGTGAAATTATTCTGTCCGACAGAGATGGGATGTGACCACAGCAGGCTGGTGGAGACTCTCCTGCCCTGGCTCGGAGTCCTGAGAATGTTTTCAGTCCAAATACGGGCGCTGAAACGTAAGCTTGCTAATTAATTCTCATTTACATATGGCCAGCTGTGGTTTCCATCGCGCCCTACAGCACAGGCGCCATGTCACAGCAGCGGGCGATTGATTGAGTAATTAATGATTCCCCAGATGCAACAATTAAATTCAAATTAACTCAATAGGCCTCAGATGGTATTATGCCAGGGTAATGTTTTTATTACTCATGTTTACACGATAACACATATAAACACAGGGCAAAGAATCACACGAGCTGCTTAAAGGCTTCCACAAGGATTCGTTTTTTTTTTTTTTTTTAATCTAGAGCCCTGGTCGGTTTTAGTGTTTTATTGAGGGGGGTACACTATAAGTTTGCTTTAGACCAATCTGTAGCTGTACTGTAAAAAAGTATGTTGGATTGATTATATCCCTGGAGTGATTAAACATGCACTTAATGCCCCACTAGAGGGAGCAACTCCATAGGGATCAGATACAGAAGACAGGATGATACTGTCTGATATCGTACCAGTCTCACACTCCCCCTGTAACAACCAGGCATGATATCATTTGTAGATAGTATTACAGATGTGAAGTTTCCCTTTAAGTTAACCAGGAATGATCACCTTAAGTTTAATGAGGTGAATAGGAATGACAAAACAATAATAAGTATAATTGAGCATATAGTGGAAGAAAAACAGGTCCAAAGAACAAATCATTATAAAAATCCCTTAGGTTGTCTCTATGCATTGCTTCAACATCATAATGTCCAGTTCAATACTTTCCAAATGTCCATTATTCTAAATAAAACGTGTGATGTCTGAGTGATTAATCTGATTACATTTTAAGACTCGTTGAGAATTGAGGACTTATTTTAACCAAAACTAGCTTTGTAAAGTAAAATGTTTTTATTGATGTATCTTTTTATACATAAATATATATTACAGTCAATTTTAGTTTTTGTTCTAAGTTATATGACACAAGGTCTTGTTTCTACTTAAATATAATGAAGAAGGTATAGGGATTTTATTTGAGATAACCTGTCATTATTGTATTATCTTATTACATGGTGGTTGCTTTCAGGATGCATTTTTTCTCTCTACGAATGAATTGAAAGAAGAAGGCTAACACAGTGTTGTATACTTTACTTGTCAGTGAGGCGTCGTCTCTGGCCAGGTCTTTGGCTGGTACTGTACTGAGTTGTGGTGGTCATCTGATGGATTACAGCCCCAGGATGTCCACTGGGAAGGTTTGTGGTTGCCAGAATCTGATCATTGGGAAGGCGCATGTAACCGAAGAAAAAAGAAAACTGAACAACCTTCCAAAGTCATCATGACATTTCTTGAGCACTCTAAAATGCCAAGCTGGATCTCCTTCCTTTGCTTCATATTTTTCTTAAATGACTGCTTAACTTCCTTTAAATCCCAGCATTTTATTCCCCATTGATTTGTATACATTTACAGAGGAGAAATAGCAGAACACTTGGGAAGAGTGAGAGTCTGTGATTAATACATGCAAACAGCAATGAAATGTCTGTCATTCATACAGCGTTCTCCCCTGGCACTCAGGTTTCACAGGCTGAAACAGCGTTTGTCCATATTAGTGAGGGCCCAGTTTTTACCCTTCCTGTCTGCCTGCTGGTCGAGGAGAGAGGCCAGAGCGCTATGGCATGACGGTCAGTGGCACCCGCCCTGCATTTCCATTGGCGCCTGCTGTCCACGCCAAGCCTGAAAAAGGTGAGATGGCTGATATTTAAACTTTCACACACCAGGCCATCAAAAATAAGTTAAGAGGCCACCTGAGTCTAGACTGGGATACTTTCAGTGGGCAGAAATGTGAACGAAAGACAAGCAGCAAAGATCCATCCTGGCTTCAGTAGGAATGTGAGTGGAGAGTGACAGCTAATACCCTGCTGCTATGGCCACTCTGAATGTTACCAGCATGACACATCATTTCCTTTTGTAACACTCTAGCAGAAGATAACATACATAGAACTCATCAACATTAGTGATATGCTCTTAGTTGGATGGCTCAGTGTTGAGAGTTAAAAGGTCATGAGTTGGATACATACTTCATTACCTGTGCTTTTGATTTAAGCACAAGAAGACTGCCTCAGGCGAACCCACACAAAACTGCCTGATTCACGGCCTTTGGGTAAATATTCTTTTTGGCTGTTGTCTTTCGGTTGCGTCTCATGACTTTTCCAGACTAAGGGTGACCTGCCGTCATCATATAGGGTCTGTCTGGGTCTTCTGCGGTTTATGAATTCCTGTCTGTACAGAATAAACACCTATCTTTCACAAATTAATCTCGAGAGAATATTTATATGTTATAATTATACATATTATACTAACATATTGGCGTCCTTTACATTCAAACTAACATCTAATGCAGCTTCTTAAAAAAAGTTGAACCTTAATTATTATTAAATGTGTTGTATTCAGGTTTTGCCTTAGCCCTATGCTGATTATTATTATGTCCCTCTCTGAAATGAATGCTAAACAATTACCCGAGAATAAACTGCCAGCAGAAAAAGTCTCAATTTAGGTTCGCTTTGAAGTGAAAACAAACTGAGCCATCAATCACAATCAAAAGACTAAAGACATTAGTCACTTTTATCTTTGCCTATGATAAGCGGCTTGCCAAAAGAAACCCGATATACAGTAGTACCAACAAACTTGAACGGTTTAATAACCCTATACAGCATAGTCTGGGTCACATCCGAAAAACGATATGATCATTCAGAGTTTGCATCAACTTTACAGCAAATGGATGCATTTGAATTTGATTCAACTTTTTATACAGTAATTTTAATCCTAAAGAAACACTTATTATATATTTTTCTAAATAAGAATTGTGTCATCTAATCAAGCAAGTTGAGAGTCTAGGGTTATTCATGTATTTAAAGCTACTGTATAAGAATTAAATCTGCTCTGAAAACATTTGATTATTTATAGATATAAATAGAAGTGTCTGCTATTTGTAATATCCTTAAACAATGCACATGGCTGTATTAATAGTCACTTTTACAAATCCTAATCTTTAATAACATGTCATGCTTTTTAAAGAAATATTCTCAGGTCAAATACGGGCCAGGGTTTGATTACATTAAAGTGAATCTAAAACACAGCCCATGGCCCCTTTTCCACCTGTAAGCTCATATACAGTAGCATCATAATATACCTAAATGATGCCACATTTTATCAGCAGCGGTCCCAACAGGAATGATCAAACAGTGTTTGCTGCGTTTTGTTTTGGGAACCCTACAGTGGCCTTTTGATGGAAACCCAAGGTCTGTTCGGTTAGGCAGCTGCTGCAGAGATCATCGTCTGCGTTTGCATGGCACCCGCTGAGAGGCCTGAACATCATGGGAGAGCTCTCCCAGATAATTTCCATAAATATGAGTAATGTGCCCCTTTTCTATTCTGGTGTAGGTCCCTCTGGGAGGATGTTGGGATAAGTGAGTACGCCGTGACATCCAGACCAATAAGTTATCTTCAAATGTGTTTCTGGAATTACTGAGATTTGTTTATTGCAGTTCAGTTGGAAAGACCAATATTTTAATGAGGACAGAATTTGACCCCCCGACTAATAACAGTGTCTTAATGAAGAAAGACATGGCTGAGTGGTTTGAAGAGATAAGAAATAGGAAAACTGTTATGTTCAAGCCATAACTTCTGGCATGTGTGGTGTCTTATATATATGTGCAGGCACACGTGAGCATCTGGAGACAGTGTGGCATTGTTCTGGGCTAGATCAAAAATAACTAACTTTTCAAATCATTAGTTGCTTTATAATGTGGATATCGTGTTTATTGTTTATGACAATGAAAGATAAAGCAACATAATTGAATACAAAATTGAAACAATGAAAAAATTCCTGCAAAAATAGAAACTACTAATGTTCGCTTATTTCGAAACCATCTTATTTTCATATTTTATTTCTGTTCTGATTTTATTTCCTCTAAACAGTTATGAAATACTTTACTTCCCAGTGTCATGGTCCATTAATTTAAGACAGTCTTCTAAGTCATCTGTTTTGACTAAGGTCAAACTGCTAACCCTATATAGCTGCTTTAGGCCCAATTAAATTCATATAGAATGGTCTGCATGGGTCAGGAGACAGCTCATCCAAAATCAGAAGAACCCAATAAAACCCAATGCTTTTGCCAGTGTTGTCATGAGGCAGTGAAAGCCAGGGAGGATAATAACTCTTTATGCAGTAATTGTATGGACAGACAGGCACATAAAAACAGTAAAAACACAGCTGCAGTATCAAAAGCCAAGCCTCCATACTTGATTATATCTATGAATACAAATAAAGAAGCTAAATGTTGAGAAAGAAACGCTAAATTTCAAAAAGTATGAAAAAAGAGGCTGCTATTATTTCTGCAGGTGTCAGGGTTTAAATTAATATATACTAAAATGTCCTTTATATGTTTCAACAAGAACTTCAGCTCAAAAAACTCATGTCACCCCATTCCCTTTGCAGCTTTTCTTTAAGGAAATAGTAAGGTCAGAGTACAAGTCCTTAAGTACGGTTTGCTAAACCAGGCATAAATCGATTCCTCAGACGTGAACATATTTTAGTTGATTTTGGGGTTATTGTTCTTAGAAATGTAATTTGTAGTTCTGCGCTCACCGGGCTTTTCAAGCAATCCCATTACCTCCCATTCATCGCTTCCACACACACTGTAAGTTTAACTGTGCTCTGCTCAAGACAGTAAATCAAACTCCTCTGAGGAAACCATTTATAAAGGCCTGACATTCGGCTTCCTTTTTCTGATTGCTGATTACACCTCAGAGTTTCTGAATGCAGCTTTGCTTTTCACCTCAGGAGCAGTACTTAAGATTAAGAAACCTCGTACACTATCTATGGCCTCAAATGTGATCCGGCTGATCACCGTCTCCTTGTGATGTGAGGCCTCCTTTTCTGGACATGATGAAAGAGAAGAGAAAGCTCTTAATGGCTATAACAGCGTACTGAATCCATGCATGGTCTAATATTAAATCACTGCTTATATTTTTTTCAGCTGGCTTAGCCTTGAATCTCAACTCAGACAGAATCTCTCACAAAAAAAGCATATTCAACTTAAAAATAAGTCAACATTAGTAGGCATATTAATATTGTTGCATGCTCCTATTTTGATTAACGCCAAGGACAAAACTCCAGAGTACATGTCAAGGTTGGGAATATTTAGACTTTAATGCAGTTGCCCTTAGGAGGTCAACTTTTAAGCGTGACATGCAAAGAACAAAAAACAATAGCTCCAAGGCTGTTGTAAGACTTAGGATCTGTAAATGAGGTGTATCAATGGCAGTATAAATCAATTTGATTTCTTTTTAATAGTGGGATCTCCGCTTCTCACAAAGTTAAAGATGAATCCACATGCTGTTAATGTCCTTTGTGTGAGCAGGTCGGTGAACAAGCTAGGGCATTGAAAGTTTAGAAGAGCAAAAGTACAATTATTTTAAAGAGCTGCCTTTTTTATATTTGGAATATATCATATTGATACACCACTTCTTTATCAGTCATTCAAACAAACTAATATAAATAGACTTTATGATAAAATATCTTTCAGTTATGGTATTTGAAAGGAAGAAAATATGTGCATTATTCCACATTTTTAAAATTTGATATCATTTTTCTAAACTGCTGTTTTGCGCTGCTGTCTCACTATTTTGAAGCTCTTTTTCCTTGCTCTCAGTCCCATCTGTGCCTTACTCTGAACATGCTTTAAAATATAGGTAAAAGGCCTCTTTCATCAGTAATTGATAGGTGCTTGTTTTGGTTCAGTGGAGTTGTGTCACTCTTGCCACTATGCGTTAGGAATATATCAGAACTGGAGCGGTGTGTGAAGGTGGGGAGATGGTGGAAACAAGTGTGTCATGAACAGAGAGAGTGGCACATACGCCATGCTTGTCAGGATGACTAATAGCCCAGGGCAACAGGTCTCGCTGTGGGGTGTTAACAATCAGCCAGGCCTCAGGTTGGAGCCTGACAGCTAGCCACATGACTTGGACACAAGTTGGTCACCTGCCCTTTGCATATCTTAAAAGACCCTTTGTCTTAAAAAGCTGTAACCAACTGGTTCAGCCTTTTACAGTACATGGTAAAGATAACATTGTTCCCGGGTATTAAATATGTTTCACGCTACATAAAGGTTTCTTTAAAATGAATAACCCTACCTGAAACTGCCTTTCAAATGAAATTACCAAAGACATGTGATGAAAGACATTTGTACACTTCAGATAAAATCACATGGATCATTTAATCTCTTATTCAGATGGCACTTCTTCAATTTAGAGTGATATTCATTCACACTCCCAATGACCAATGGGGGGCTAAGGAGTGCAACACTTTGCACCGGTATCTCTTTTACATGTTCTGCAACTCATGCTTACAGTATACTACACTACAGTAGCCAATCATCAAGATGTATTACATAATTATTGATTATAATTGTGTTTGATCTTGATATCTATCATCTTGTTAAATTATAACTTTGGGGTCATTAAAAAGTATTGTGTGATGTATTGTAGAGTAGATAATTAAGCTTTATATTTAATGCAGAATTTTTTTTTCTTGCCCTGTAATTACCTTGTAACATTAGACTGGGTGAAACAATATGCTACCGGTAGACAGCCACCGGTTGGACCGCTTTGTCAGACGCCCTGGTGAAAACTAAGAAGCTTGTCTCTTGGCCAGCTTCCTGTACAGCGTGAATTCCCTTTCAAAGAATGTGACTTGCCCTTCTCTTCCTAGAACTTGTTCTGTCACACAAGTAAAAAGATATCTTGCCAGGAAAATACCTTTAAAACTTGATGTCACAGTCTCCTGAAAGTAAACCTTGGAAAATGACCTATATTTGATCTTATCTAGTATTTTTAAACTTAGTATTGAAACTGTTTGGTGGAGGCCACAAGAAGAGTTGTTGCACATGCACTATTTAGACCGGAGCGGACACGTCAGCGCTGTGCCGAGCAGACCTCGAGAGACCTGTTTTAATTCAGATTTAGCAGTACATGCCGCCATTGCACAATACATTGGACATTATATACAGCTGGTCATGTGAATCTAAAACCTTACATGCTGACAGTGAGAGATTTGTGCATTTGTCAACACAGAAAACTAATAATGTCTAAAGAAAAAATATTTAAACATACATTAAAAAAAAGATTTCAAAGCTTTAAGATGATGAGGATCAGACATTTTAATGTCAGTTTTAACATTATGTAGTAGTACCTTTATTGACCTTTATATCACTGTGTTTGCTGTCATTTAATACCCATTGTGAAATAATTGAAATTGCATAACACAAGAAATATAACACTATCAATGACATATGAATGCTGCCATTTGTTTTAAATGCTATCCAGAGTTCCAGCCATAGTGAAGGCATTATAAAATAAATACAGCTCCACTCCACACCTACACTCAACTGGATTCTATTTTGCCAACACTGGCTGATTTCTCTTCCATATACGTCTGTTCATTTGCACATCAGTGTGATGCTCAAGCTCAGGTTTGTTAAAACAGTGTTTACAGCCAATTAGTCATGAGTAGAGGTGGCAGATTTTATGTTGCACTGGAAGACAAGCGCTTTCCAGCGGCATTTTATTTTCCAGGTGCGTTAAGCCGTTTTTATATGGTGTGGGCAGACAGCCTTGCCCACCCTGTAAACAGTCATGTAGAATGTGTCAGGACGATAAAAAAGGACCACCAGAAATTAGTTTTGAGATTTCATTAACTTCTATTCATGAGTGCTGATCAGCCATTCAACTCAGAATGTGTAACATCTACAGTAATACCACAACATTAAAAAGCCTTAGTGGAAATGCTGTAAAAAGTCAAAACATTGCACAATCATTTTTAAAATGATGTGGAAAAGATGATATATCATTAAAAAACATAACAAGGGACAATGGGAAGAAAGATGCGACTCAAGTTTCACTAATGCTTTAATCTGGCTGGGGAGATAAATAATTGTAGGCACACTCAAAACATAAACATGTGTTGACTGATAGGAAGACTAAAAATGAACCTTTCTATCATGTTTTCTACATGTTTTTTCTTTGTTTGAGGTTTTGCTGGCTCCCTTTTTAATTACAGTAGTGAATGGAAGTGCCTTTAACACATGTAGTAAGGTGACTTGGGCCTTACTCAAATCTGGCATAAACGCCTTGTTATGTTAAAATCGAATTGATATGCGTATTATATTTCTCTCCAGGCAGTTGTTTTTGTGAGTCATGCTGTAATCCCAGGGGAATATCTTTCCTCCAATCCAGAGATGTGACTGCCTGAGGTCTTGGCGAAGTCCTGCACAGTCCGGGAAAAACTCCACTGAGCACTCTGTGATTAAGTGTCTTTATTTAAGCCCATCAACTCAAACGAGCAATCAGAGCCAAACCAGGGCTCCAAACTTCCACAAAATCATTTTGCTGGAAGCTCTGAAGAGTGTTTCTGACCGACTATCATCATTTCACTCCTGTCAGCTGGTGCTGCACAATATCCTTTACCTCCTAGATTCACTACAGTTAACAACTTTGCAATTAAATATATAAATAACGTATATTAAGCTTTTGCTTTGAAGTAATATTGTTCTGTAGCAAGGGGATACTTCCACATTAAATCTAGAAAATTACAACTGAACTAGATTATCTGTATTATTATAATTAGTATTATAATTCTTATTATTGAATATGCTGAAAAGGATTTTTGCATAATTATGTCAATGTCTTGTGTAGGTATATTGTATTTTCCTCTAAACCAACAGATCTGGGACATTCTGTCTCTTGGCCTAAATCTAGACGTCTACGGTGGCGTGGCCTCATTTCATTGTTCTGATGTGCTAACATGGCTCGCTGTTACCCTGTAGAATATATACAATAGTTTGTGTATGTTTACAAAACAACATAACCTTTTAATTTATCTAGATTATTATTATTAAATCTGCACTACTTAAAGACTTCAAAAGCCTGCACATTGAGAATAGAGAGATAAAAGTAATCAGAACAGGTTGAGAGACACGACATGTCTGGATGGTAAAGCATGTTTTGCTTTCTGTGGTTTTTATGAATTAACTCATGTGCCTGTGTGCTGGCAGCCAGTCTTGTCTGCACCTGTTTGACGGTGAAATCCCACATTCTCTCTGACTTGCTCACATCACTCGCTCTGATGAGCAGATACCGTCAAGGAAGTTGGATCATCTGAATGTTTTGATTTAGTATACTCAAAATATGCTATGTGATTAAAACAATACAACTCATTATTGAACACCAAAATACTTTCAATTGTTATATTCTATATAAACAACTTTATTCTCCATGACTCTGAGTACATGATGATAAGCTTTCAACAAACATAGCTCAAGCAGGTTTAAAGGGATGTGATTGATCTGCCTAAGGATGACACACAGGTGTGACACCAGCTGGGTGTGGGACCAAAGTGGGTGTGGGTGAAGTTAAAACACTATTTTTAGAAACATTTAAAAGGAGGATGAGGTCAGAATATTTTTCGTTAAACACAGCACACACACCTCAGGGTTATTCAGTGGCACTAACTTGTGAAACCTGGTCTGGCTGGTTAGATACTAGGTCAGTGGCATGACTTTCTTTTACCGTACGCAGTGTACCTTTAAGGGGAGTGGCAATGCACCTGTGTTAACAATAGCCGTCCTATTTGTGAAACATTGATATCAAGTTAATAGTAAGCACATGATAGTATTGTGGAAATAATCAAACAACCAAGATTTTATACACAGTTACAAAGTATTTCTGTTTCCCCAATTTTTTTATTACACTGAATTTGCCAAAAGAAGAGACATTTTCGTTATTCCAAATGTAATAAGGACCTAAAATACAACTGTATTCACACTTTAGTCATTCTCTGTGTGGTCAAAAATCCTGACTAAATGCTTTATGCTAAATTAAGTAAGCTGTTACTAAATATGGTTTCCATCTGTGTCCACAAAATGAATGTAAACTTAGGGGTTCACAGCAACAAATATTACATATAAATATAAACCTTTGGGTTACTGATGTTTTCTCAAGGGAGAACTGACCAAGATTTACAGAGCAGATAAAATGAAGCAGACAAAATTCAATTTTTCAGTTGGAGTTAAATGTGCGGCTTCATTCCAATATGTTTGTAAATGATCTTTATCACTTGATATTAAAGTCAGATTTAACAGACAGAACAAGTCAGATATATCTACAGTAATAATGTAAACAAGTCACAAGAATGTATTAAAGCGTTTATCACACATACTGTTTGTCATTCATACTGTGCATGAGAGCAGCGGGGCATCTTAAGCCACTTGTTGATGAAAGACTAAACTTCACAGTCAACAGCTGGGATCTCTGGGGATGCCTCTCTGTGTTTTTGTTTTATCTGCATATACATGTGTTTCTATAAGTGTGTGTGTCCTTCAGGTATAGCATTTCTGCGAAAGAGTGTGTCACAGCAGGTTCAGACGGCCAACACACTAACCTGTTTAACTCACTCGGCGCCTGAGCCACTGATGGGGGCCCTTTACTGCTCCTTTGCGGGTCCAGCCCCTAAAACAAGCTACCGGGTCGCAGCAGCGGTTAGGATCCAAACCAAGCCTCCATTCACCTCATCAAACCAGCTGTTTATTTTCAGAGGCATTAGAGGAAACACTCGACAGGGCTTATCAGATCCAAACAGTCGCACGTCTTTGTTATTTTACACACAGGCCTCCTCTCAACTCAGACTCATTTTCAGTAATTGTTTTCTTTCTTGCTTGGTAGAATAACACGGAGGGCTACATTTGACACAAGTGGTAAGGGAATCCGTCAGTGTAAACAAGGCAGATACAATGCACACTGGGATTTTATCTGAGGCTTTTCTGTTATTCTATGTTTTTTAAGGGCAGGGCTGGAGCAAATATTGGAGTGTACATGTGTTGAAATACAGGGCATTTGACCAGAGTCTTCAACCTAAACAGACCTATGTTTTTCTCAATTACTGCTTTACTAAACATCAGACCCCCTCACTACTCACTATTGGATCTCCAGAGATACTAGACTGACATGCATTAGGGTGAAAAGTATATTTTGAACTCCTAATTTCATTATTTGTAAGCAAACTATTGTCAGAAATCTTTTGCTTCTCATTAATGTGATCCCAAAAGTGTGTTGTGAGGCTAAAGAAAGGGTTGTTGTGACACTGTAGTACACATGTTCAACATGGTGGCAGTGTTGCACTGTCTTTGGGACACCTCGAGCCCTCGGTGCCACCCAGTACCAAGCAGCTGGAGACAGTGCTGCTCATTATCAACAAGCCATGTGGATAAACAGGCTGATTCAACACAATCATGATGTACAGCTTAATTGTGCTGCAGATTGAGGAGGCACAGAGACTATTTGATTCGAGTTCAGAAAATAGTGAGAGTGGTGAAACATGGAAGATTTAATAATTTCTCCATATCAAATGCTCGTAGAGAAATCAGAGCTTGCAGCGAACAGGAAATGTTTGCAGTCACTCATGACGGACAACACACCCTCTGTTCAGCCACAAGGTCCACAACGTTAGAGTCCAGTATTAAGACAAACATGGCCCAAATCCCTAAGTCCACCTTCTCTAACTGCCAGCAGGAGCTCTCGTAGATGGGCCGAGCTCCACTCTGCCGCGCCATAAAATAAACACACAGTAAATCCGGCATGATTAACATTAATCATGATCACGTCACTGCTAATGCACTGACTGAGGGCCATAGAGTGAAATCACACTGAGCTAGACGCTTGTCTCCTCAGAGGAGGGGGGAACATAGACAGGGGAACCTTCAAGAACTAAGCTGTGATAATGAATAAAAAATAATTGAATGTGAAATGAAACAGTAATGTAGTGAATGAGATTCAGACAGCGAATGACGCGACCCAAAATTCACAAATCAACAAAGGTGTTAGACACGGCAAGCTTCACTTTATATGTGTGACCCCTGTATCTTGAGAGAGCACTGCTTTGAAAACATGCCATTTCTGGGGAAAGACATTCATTTAAAAGGCTCTTTTCAACTGTGGCAGTGCCAGACACAGTTTGACTTAAAGGTCCCCCAAGGCTTGTAACTTATTGTGGAGGATTGGATTTCAGCTAAAATTAGCCATCAGACCCAATTTATTACTCTGATTGAGGAGTCTGAAAAGGCCAGTAACGGGCTCCCCATTATATTAGCTAAGCAGTAAGTTGAAGATATAATGTTGCAATTTAATTCAACCCACATCACTTGTGAGGCAAATGTGTAAAAGTGGTAGTAATAGAAGCTTAGGGTTACCCCAAAGTATTGAACTGGCCTGAGAGAGTCTTGGAAAAACAGCAAAATCCCTGACCAATTTTATGGAGGTGGCAAAACAAGCGTCTTTCCTTAGGTGACTTGAATTATTAAACCCACTGGAGACTGTGAGTTATAAAAGAGTAGACCAAACTCAAACGGGTTCAGAACAAAAAAGCACCTTAGCTTTTGAAGCCCCAAATAATATCTTTTCACAACATAAAAAGGCTCCTGTCACTGATGATCTTTCTTACTCGGCGAATTTAACTGTAATGTGAGTTACAATCATCAGTGAAACAGGGATGGCTCTCTGCCATTCATAATGAAATGTTTCTGTTTATGAGGCCTGTCACATCAGTTTACCACCATTAATCATTTGAATATCTGCTGAACAGAGTGCACAGTTCTCCGTGCTGTAAAAATACTTCTTTTACATGTGTAATTTACCCTGTTTTATTACAAATTCTTTATCATTGTACTGATCTGTCTCTGAACAGAGGCAACAGTGTTTCTCCAGAGTTTTGCAAACAAGCTCACCTAAAGACAAATGTCCTTTTGATAAAAAAAAAAGTTGTTTCCTCCTCACTGTTTAAACACAGGTGTTGATTCTGGTAATTACTGCTGCTATATAGCCCGCTCCCTGCATTTGCTGTTTTAAAAATGAAACTGGCCAAATGGTTCCTCTACAGAGTACACTTAGGTAGGACTCTCCAGCAATTATCAGAGATTATTTGACATCCCCTTGCACCCCACCCCTCTAAACACACACATACACTCCCTTTCTAGTTTTTCCAACCGCTAAACTCAAACAACATGAGCAGCAGAGGATCATAATAGTTTGCAGTTTGAACAGGTCTGAAAGCATGTACCCGCCCTGCTGCCAAGAAACAGTCTGTCCTGCCACAGTGCCGCAGTACACTGAGACAGCCTGGACACGAACAAGAGTATGGGCCAGACACCCCTTTCTCCCCTCTCCCTCTAATGTCACGTATTTCTCTAGAGCGGGTGGGTCTCACTATGTTGTGACTGCAGAGCTGAGAGAGAGGGAGAGACACGTTTGCAGCCTCCCTGAATCCTCTGAAATATGTTCAGACAACAACAAGGAGGCACAGAAATATAGCTGTCCAGCTTTCTATGCTTTCTTTCTTTCTGCTTAGATTATCTGAATACGATATTCTTCCCAGGGTGCACTATGGATTCCTGCATGTCTGTGGTTGGCACTAATGCATGTCTCGTGGCCCAGATTCTGGCCTGGGGCGCTGGCACCCTTTGAGCCCACACCCAGTGCCATGCTGCACACTCTTCACCACTGACATCCTCCACTCTGACCAGAGACTGTAAACGCCAATGTAGCGGACCACACACACACTCCCACTGTGAGTTAGCTACTTGGTGCAGTGGCATGCATGAAGAAACACACACACACACCCACGATTGGGCTTAAAGGGCTCAGTAATTTTGTCATATAAACTACAGAAACATTCATATGCATTCAAAAACATTTTTAGCAAAAACAAGATTTTTTCTGTGTTCCTCATAATCTTGTTTCAAAATACGGTTTCAACCTTGTTTAAAACCATTACTGATGTACCTTAAACAGACAATACGCAAAAAGTCAGATTTTATTAAAGTTTATAAAAGGTGGTGCTTAAATGTTTTACCTGCAACTGCTAAATTGCATATTGATCTAACGTGTAACTTTTAAATAATTAAATTAAAATGTTTGCATCAGGTCCTTCGAATGAAAATGTGTGTAAATACATAAGATAAGATAAGATGGTACTTTATTGATCCCGATTTTAGGAAATGTTTTGTGTTGCAGCAGCATAAAAAGACAAGGCACTGTACAATACAAATTCAAAGACTAGAAATAAACAAGAAAGTATAAAATATACATGTTGTATGCAGGGTATTATATATACAAATATATATACATAAATATATGACAGAAGGAATATTAATATTATATATTAAATATTGAACATCATTTAAGATCATTTAAACAAATATATATCTTTACCCCCGAGAAAAGCAATATTATTATCGACTATAAATCATGAAATCTCATTGATCACTTTTGAAAGGCGGAAAAACAGCTGGGGGATACATTATTTATTTTTATATCTTTTGTCAAAATATAATCAAAACATTTTATGTCAATTTTATTTAAAAAAAACCCCAACATGAACTTTGTAAGTGTCCAGTATTTCCTCATTGTAAAATCTGGTTGTCTTTATATTGCATTTGATACAGTAACCATTACATACTATCTTACAGTAAATAGCACTGTTGTAAATCAGAGTAGATGGCACAGCCATGCAGTAGGTGAGCTGCTGTAGGATGTGGGCTGTTTGTACTGCACGACAATGTGTACTTTGCAGGCCTCTGCGGGTTAGAGCCGCGTGTATATAATGGCCAAGCTGTACAGTAGCTGACCACTTGGTGACAGATGCCAGCTGACAGGTGGGACCAACACCTCTTCTAAATCTTAACGCCCGGGGCCCAGGGCCTCACTCCTCATGCATGTTAGGCACTGCAGCTCCTTAGCTATTAATACCTTTAGAAAGGATGCAAATATATCAACTAAATGCAAACTTCCACTAAAATACAGGTAGCTTGTGGTTCCTTTGAAAATATAGGAAACGGTAAATACCCAGTTTTTTTCACAATCATCCCAGCAACTTTTGACAGCGGCAAACTCCTTAGCTTGCAGTTTTTAAGGTTAAACACCTTATTAGTTGAAAGCCCAAAGCACCAATCAGTCAATGAAACAGAGTTTTCCCGAAGTCCATCCTGCTACAAGCTCTGCAGAATTTAAACATCTTTGCAAACACTTTTGGAGCACCGAGGCGTCCTGTCTGCTGTTCCCTCCGGCGAACAGTCTTCCCCTCCCACTATGAAGTCAGGGTGTTCTATCTTTCCTGCTTTTTTCATTATCAGCAGCAGGTGTGCCATTTAAAAATGGGGTCATGCTCCCTGCACTTGATTCAAGGGGTGATGATGAGGCTGATCTCTTTGTCAATGAGCACAAGTATCCCTGTCAGCTGACATTCATTGGGCCCTCGGTCGCCATCGTGGCCTCCAGATGACTCCATTGATTTACCTTGGACATCTGTGGTCAGACTGGTTTTACTGGTGTGGCTTCTTAAGTGCCCTTTGCACTAAAGCTTACGTCAGGCGTGCAGCATAGAGTAAACAGCTTTTCCAATCCATCTAAATATTGGAAGGAGGGAATGAAAAAGGGGTCAAAATCAACTCGGCTGGAACTCAAAAGACCCTTCTCATGGGTCGAGGCGGGCTGCATCTCGCTCTCAGAGCTTGGAGGGAGTTGCCAAGCTGCGTGTGTTTTTTCACCAGTTTTAAATAAACAAGCCCAACTCCAGATTTAATGAGCAGGAAAAGCAGGCTGATGAAGGAAATCTATTTATTTAAGGACTGATGCCACATGATAAACAGTGATCTCTTTGCGTCACTTATTATGCATTTCTGGAAGTGAAGTGCAAATGACGGCACGATTGCCAAGAAGAACATAGGAACATATTTATAATAACCTGTGAATGAGTCTATGAATGTCATTTGAATACATTATTTATTTTCTGCTGTTTCATGGAATCTAAAATAACGAATAGATTATGGCCCAAGGCTGGGAAGGAACTCCTGTTTCTTTGGTATTGGGTCCCATAACTGAACCAAGGTGAATCCCCCCCGCCCGTCAAAGCTACATTTGCATAATAGCCACAGAATTACACACGTCAACATAAAAACACAATCACCCAACCCAGACATAAAACTGCTATCCTCATGATCTGTTGACTTTGTGAGCAAATGACATGAGTGAATGGAGCTGATAGTGTAAACATCAGCAAACATCATTAGATGAGTTGAGAAAAGATCTTTGTGTAGGAGTTGAAATACAAGTCACACTGGGTGAGTAACAGCAGTGAATCCCGAATCTTTAAAGTCTTTGTCTAGGACTCAGATGGTAGCTGCTGTAAAACTGTATGTTAGTGTAGAACAAAGGTCCTCTGTGTGTATATACGTGTTTGTTTTAGAGCAAGACCAACACATTTGGCAGGCCAGTATCTAGTCGATCGTTATTAGCCTTTTGCAGATACATTGAAATCGATTTATATCCGCTGATAAGTCCTTAAGAAAGTGCAGCACAGGAATGCAAAACAGATGCGAGATCATTTAGAAACATTTATTGCATGTATGATCACCAGAGCGCACTTGCAACTCGATTTTCAAACTGTAAATGTATCATGTGACCAGGACTTAATAAAAAATGCACTTGATTTGTTATAATGAATTATCTTTTTTATAAGATATGCTTAGATCTTTGTTACGTTTTTTGTTTAGTTTTATCGTGTTTCTTTGTTGTGACTTGCCTATACTGTATGTGAAAATATAATTTATATTCTGAACAAAGTGCATCTGTTTAATAAAATATTCAGATAATAAAAAGTGTATAAAAAAAGGTTTATTTAAAGGCTCATTTAGATTAAGTATTATTCTTTTAAAACGATATGATAATTTGATGGCATGTTACAATTGGACTTTAGGAGGCTTTATGCTTTATACTTGAGAAGAGTATATAAAAAGTCATATTGGGGGGAAAAAACACAACTTCCTGTAAACATATTTATTGTCAGATAAATCTCAAGTTAAAAGGCGTTCATCTCTCACTAAGACAAAGTGCTCAGCCAGAAAAGCTTTTTACGCGACATTGGGGAAAAGAGAAATGTGCAAGAGGAAGACAACCATGACACTAATGATTTTTCAGGGGGGCGAAAAAGGAGAAGATATTATAAATAAAAAATTTGAAAATAAGCAAAGTACCCTGACATTATCCAGAACTGGCTTTCAGATTAGAAGCTGCGAAGCATTACGGCCTCAAGGCTTTTGTCATCTCCAACATGGGGAGCCGGTTTGGAAGGAGAAATGAGGAAGTGCACTCCGCTTTGGTGTCAGGTGGGTTTCAGGTTCCTCTCCCCCAAATGTTTTTAGTGTTGACTTTCATCTTGTTGCCTGCTTGCAGCTCTCCTGGGCCTACTTATCATGTACAACAAGAATGATAGATGACCTTAGGGAGGGATCATCAGCTTCCAGAGCTGATGCAGCAGCCAGCTCGTAATTCTTGGACTGTGTAGAGATTGAATTAAACTTGAAACCGGTCGACAGCCAGAGTATGAAAGGCTATTACTTTACCAGATCTTTTTGAGTCAGGGAGACAATGTAGAAACAGGTGCATGATTTGTTTGTCATCCTTGTTTGTCTATGTAAATATATGTCAGTTTGGCACGGGGTGTACTTTTCCATTTATTTTTTCTCCTTTTTTTCATCTACATGGCGTTAATGTTTAAACATCTTTTTTTTTTAAAGATGTAAACTAATAAACCAGTTTGTGTTTTCATAACACAAAGTTATCATACCTCATTTAAATGCATAAATGGCTTAGTAACATCATCAAATGTTATGTTTTCTTGAAGAGGACATGCATTCAGACCAAGGAAAAACATGGTCTGATACCCAGAACAGTGCAAACACAGATAACATGCATGTTTGATTTGAAGCTATGCAAATATATTACAGTGGTTAACTCTGAGCTCAAAGCCAGGAGATGACTTAGATGATATATGCTGCTTTGCTTATTTAAACCAACAGATACGGGGAACAGTCAACAGGCATTTCTCTGCACCTGCGTTTTTTATAACTGCATACTTTACGATCTGGGTACAATATTCTTCACCATCAGCTATACAAATAGATAAATCTAACTTTTCTTTTTACCAGCAGAACAAAGCAATTGCTTGATCTCCTTGGTAAATAAAAAAGGTGTTTTCTTAATAAACTTGAGGCTTTCTCACTTATATACCATGATCCTCATCCAAGTTGTCCATCCTTATGCTTTGAATTTCTTGCGGCCACTAACTTCATACTGGTGAATAGATAGTGATCATATCTTCTGTTTTAGTATATAATATAATATTTCCATACGTCTATTTACTAGCGCAGATTATTTAGCAAATTGTTTCTTTAGCACGTTGTTTGAAGGATACACTGGTGTAATATAGAAAACATTTGAATAGATTGCATGCAGCAAATGATCACATTTAAATCTCCAAAACATTGTATAAGATAAAGCCAATGCAATTACTAGGCCATAAAGGGAATAGCCACACATATTGCCGTGCACAGAGTTGTAGATACAGTAACATAGTAGGTTAACTGTATATCCTTCATTTCACATTTAAACTGAGTTATATGCAGGACAACTCACCCAATGCTGACATAAATAGGGCAGGCAGGTGGCTGGCCTCCTTGGTCAGGATAGTGGACGGTCAGAGAGCGTGTCTGTAGACAGGTCATGCAGGAATGTGGCTCTTTGATCCCTGGATTATAGCTCATCTGCTCTTCTCTGATCTAAGGGGCCCCTCAGATCCTATTGATATGTTACCTCTCTGTCATGATATGCAGATCGTATCACCTGCATGGATCCTCAGCTAGTATTAAACAGATTGTAATATTATACCATCAGTCTTCCCAGGTCAAAATTGCAAAAAATGTGCTTTCATATTTGACATGTCTCACTACTTATAGTGATTGTGTAATCAACAATAATAAAATATAAAATTATTGTTTGCAGCTATAAATACACATTCATTTTTGGTCACAAAACCAACCAAAAATACCCTCAAACTAAGATGAATTCATAAGAGAGTTTAAAGTATTTTTGCAATTATTAGGTTCATACTAAAGAATAATACAAAAAAGTAGCAATTTTCATGGATACTGTATAAAACAATGTATCAAAAAGTTACCTGCACTTCAGAACATAGGTAATATTGAACAATATTTGAATCTGGTAATGTATTAGTTCTTACATGGTCAAACAGAATGACCATCAAACTAATTGCCTGCTTTAAAGGATTGCAACTTTACAAGTACTGGTATTGCTACATTGAAGCGAACGTGTGACAAAGTTGAGGAATCAGTAACGTTTTTTATGAGGCACATTCCTGTGCACAAGGAATGCCAACCGAGTGACCTCAAAAAGAAGAGCTGTGCTGGATGGGGGCTGAACTCAAGTAACCAATCAGGTGTTAAATTCCCTCCATGTATTGGCTCTTATTTACTGACCCCTCCTGTGAGACTGTACTGTCATAACTGTTCTTTTCCCTTATTTGGTGCAGTAGTGATGACCCTGTTTATCAACAGTGGAGCGTTGCTGATAATATGCTGTGATAACTCTGGCTAGACCATTAAAAGCCCTATTATGATTAAGAATAGATAAAAACATGTGCATATCATTAAGATAGTTTAATTATAGGATGATCCACATGAGATAAAAAGTATCTAATGGTTCATTTAAAGTGATTTCCCTTTACGTTCTACATGTGGAAAAGATACAAATAGTTTTCATGCATGACACCTCAGTTCTCCTTCTAACAGCCTTTGGTTCACAGGTTGGAACAAACAGAGCTCCTTTACCTGAACTTCAGACAGCTTTTGGTGTCCACCGCCTCTGACGAAATTGCTCTTGCATTCCTGGCTAGGGTGAGTCAGATAAAGAAACTGTGTAAAAGCACATGCACCTTTCTGTTCAGTCCCTCAGGACAGTACATGTGTACATGAGGGCAGAGATTGAGTCCTGTCATTGCTAATAGTCCTGATTTCAAAATAAGGAAATAATGCACCACTTTAAAGTTTGCTAAATCTTTTGACTGCTATCATGTCTAATGTCACTCAACAGGATCACATGTTGATCTAGGAAGTCCATGAATTGACTTTCTTGCTTAGCAACTCACAGCTTTCTCCACATTAGGTGCCAACGCAAGTTATGTTTTCCTTTTGGTATAATTAACATGTCAGCACAAGGGCTAAGCCATTAATCTACTCTGCTAGGTGAGCGACTTGAACACAATAATTTACAATCTAATGTTTGTGAATAGGTTATTTTAGGCTAAGTCTATACCATAGCGGTTGATATCACACTGAGAAGTTTTATTCAATTAGGAAACAAATGACCAAAGGAATGTTTATTCCCCAATCCAACCATTGAAGCTACAGAGAGTTCAGTAGATGTAATATGCTTCACCACCAACACAAAGTGTACCTTCCTCAACCTCACCACAGCTCTTAGACAATAATTAGAGCCTTTTCATGTCTCATGTGTTTTACATTTCCTCTTTCAGATGACAGTGCAGTGAAGCATTCCTCCACAAGTCCCGCAGAGTTTGCTCAGGTGTGGTTTGGAGGTTAAACCTTTTATCTGAGTATCTGCTGATCAGACGATACACAACTATAAGAGTGATTGCCATAGAAAGGGGCAGAAAGAGTGACTTACTGTAAGCTGAACCATATGTGTGACAAACATGCATTTAACATTGAATTCATAGTTATAGGAACAAATAAACACAGCTAAAAACAAATATTTGCCATTCTCAGCTGATAGGCTGCTGATTCACTGTGGGTCTCATGACTCAGTTTGTCATGTATGAAGGTTTAGGTCTTTGGGCTGTAACATCAACAGAATCAGCCTTTGATACAGCCATTGCCTCAGCTGAGACTTACAGTCTGACCCGGCGTTTAGTTACAAGGTGGGTGTGCTTAGGATATACTGTGGCTTCCTTTGTGGCAACACTCTCATTTGGAACCATGTTTAAGGGAAAATATAAAATGTACCCTGTATTTTTACCCGGCACACATTTAATCCACTGGCAGTTTCCTGCCGCAAATCCTTCCTGTCACACATCATGTTAAAAAAATAGCTAATTTCCCCGTAGGCTAGTCTTTGCATTTACACTGCATATGAATAGACATACTATTAAACACACACACTATAATTATACCTGTGTTATGAATGTACCCACCCTTCCACATACCTTCGTCTGTACAGTAAGTGAGTGGGTGCAATTAGAGCCCTCACCTGTCAACTTTAATAATGTAAGAAAGTACCGTTCATAGCAGGGATTCATTATATTTTAAACTAATCAGACCCTTTTGTTAATGCAAAGCATAAATAAATACATTTTATAAGAAATATATGCCCAGTGCATAACAAAAGAAAATAATTAAACATTAATGTTGCGTGAGGTGGGACTTATTAAATCCCACAATAACACACAAGTTTTCACTATTTCCTTTAACCGATGCAGTGGGCAGGAGGCCAACAATCTCAGACAGATAAAGTATGAGGATGCTGCCTCAGCTAATACTCAGACGAGACATCCTTTAGACCAGGACTGATTCATTCTTAGGCAGTCTCCCACCCTTTAGTGTATCAAACTATTTATACACAACGGAGGCACATATAAAGATTATAATTGCCAGGCAAAGTCAACATTGAATTTGTAATACTTTGCAAAACTCAGGTTTCTTGAAGATGCTCACTCACTAACTTTTATCAATATGTCTCCTGTCCAACCAGGCGGGATAAAACATTAGACCTGTGTTATGGGTCAGTAAGGAAGCCTATAAGTCAGTCCCATTACCCCCACTGGGCTCTGCTGATCATAACTGTGTGCATTTACTGCCCATATACAAAACAGTTTTGAAGCGAGAGAAAACATTGACAAAGGACATAAATGTCTGGACAGAACAATCTGTAGCCTATTTGCAGGAATGTCATGACTGCACTGTTTGGGATATGTTTAAAGAGTCTTGTGGTGCCGACTTGGATGAAGTTGTTGATGTAACATGCTCATATACAGCCTTTTGTAAAGACATGATTATTCCGTGTACCATATAA
>NW_011342006.1:415593-419742 GCF_000735185.1 Notothenia coriiceps
TACCTGTGGAAACCTAAGAAATAGTATCCACCCGGTGGGACATCCGAAAAGCAACCCAATGTGATTACAAAGGAGAATAAAATGGGCTATTTTACATTTAAAAAAAGCCTTATGCTGGCCGACATAAGAAGACTGCCTGTTCCATATATCTGATACAGAAGTAATCCAGTGATCTCCTTTACTGGCCAGACCTTGCTCCAAGGAACTTTTTTCAAGTTAATAAAAATAGTGCTTTATGAGCAGAGCAATATTCAAGCTAAGCTGTTCCTTTTACAAAAAATGCTGAATTAAAAAGAAGGGAAAAAACCGAAAGGTAAAAGAAATGCTTTTTTTCCAAGAAAGGGCTAAAAAGGACGGCCCAGAGACCTGCTTTGGATAGTTGTAACCTGGTGCAAGGAAATAGATATTTGAACACTGGTTGCCCTGTTATAAATAACCTTGGTGATCATGGCTTGATGATTGTCTCAGCCTTTTAAACTTCAGCGTCCCGATAAACCTGCTTAAAAAGCTGAGGGGGTTAGGCTAGGTTCTCTTTTTACAGAAAGCCCAAGTCCCTGTTTCTCTTTTGAAGGGCCCAGGGGGAAAGGATAGTCAGCTGTGACCCTTTCCTACTCATGATGAGTATGGTATCTGAGGTAGCCATTGGGGGGTGGTTTTGGCGCAGTGGTTAGAGTCCTTCGGTCATCCAGATCAAGGCCGTTGCGTGAACTGCCAGTTCGAATCCCGCCGTCTCTGGGATCCGCGCACTGTGTCCTTGGGCAAGGAACTTGCGCCTGTTGCGCATTTTGCTCCCTGGGTGGGTAAATGTTCCACCAGTAATGACTGCTTAGCATGCTAATAGTGTAAATGTGCTAATTTGTAAAGTGGGCTTTTGCCCAGCCTGTAAAAGCACTCTAATAACAAAAAATGTTATCCATTATTATTATTATTCATCTTCTTGGAACGTGCATTGGGCCTTGGAACAGTTAAGGCAACTGGAGACCAGCACGACCTGAGATGTGGTCTTACGACTGGTAAAAGCACCCTTACCTGTTATACCCAGGGCAAGGTTTCAGCCATCAATGTACGACCCCGTCCCACAACAAGCGGCGTTGGAAGGCCTTGCGTTAAGTCGCAGCATTCAGAAAAAGAAACTAGCTTTGTTAAAACAGGCGAAGTGCCTCTGATCTGCATAATGCTAATAGGGAACTTAAAATAGAAATTCTGAAAGCTAAACAGAATTTTAAATCTGAACTACAAAACAAAATGGCTGCAAACAACATTGGCTCAGTCTGGAGTAGCATGAAAACCATAACAGGGCTCCGGGAAACAAAGAATAGCTGCCATTTGACTCTCGATTGGCTTTAATTCAGATGTTGAGTTTGCAAATGCCCTAAATCTTTTTTTCTCTCGATTTGACACATTTGATTTCAGTAATAATATATCTGAACTGAAGCTTAAACTTGAAGACAATAAGCATTTTAACATAGATCAGAGGGAAGTGGAAAAGGCCTTCCGTTTAGTCAAATTAAATAACAGTCATGGACCTGACAACATCTGCGGTCGTCTACTTAAACTTTGCGCAAAAGAACTTAGCCCTGTGTTCCACTACATTTTTGTGTCTTTACAGACACAGCATGTGCCAAAGGTTTGGAATGATGCTGTGGTTAGTCCCTGTTCCCAAATCCAGAGGCCCCAAAACTTTTAATGATTTTAGACCAGTTGCACTTACATCAATTCTAATGAAGACATTGGAAAAACTAGTCAGAGCAGAAATCTTAAGGAAGACTGAGCATGCACTCGATCCCATGCAGTTTGCTTACAGGCCNCCGGTTCATAGTTCCTATGGTGCAGCTAGCTCACGGCGGCTTCTCGACCAACGGTTAGAGCGTCGTATGCACTTAAGGTGGCTCCGAGTGCAGCGAACCAAACCCCTCGTAAAGCTCCGACGTGTACCCATCTGAGCGCAGGAAGTTTAGTTACGAAACGCGTGGCCTGGTTTAAAGTTTTTGGGACATCGCCTTCTTACCGATTGGCTGCGTGGTGTGTAAATTTACTTCATACATCATGACCGGCATCTTGTACAGCAACCATTTATACAATGGAACCAATCGTAAACAATTGTGGTTTTTACGACAGCGCACTTTATTTCGTTCAAGTATTAACTATCTGTAGCACTCCATAATTAAAAGCCATCGTGCAAATTACAACTTTGGCAATCTCTCTAGCCGTCGTTGAACAAATTCGGACAAGCGTAATGAAGAACAAAGCTTGGCGCCACGAATCCTTCAAATGAACGAAGTAATAGCTTCCTTCACTCGAACTTTCAATACCGCTGAGGCGTTCGGTCATAGGAGCGCTAACTTTTCTTTCGCCGGTTCTCTTAGTCGCCGAAACTTTCGTCCCGGACTTTGTCTCCCTAAATACCCATTACGACGTTCACTAGACAAACCACAGAACCTCGGTTTGTGAAAGTCTCTTGTACAAAACATTATATATGACTCTGGAATATTATATAACTACTTTTTGCTCTATTATCCCCTGGAAATTTTCTTTCTTTTCTTTTAGCGTTGTTTACCTTCGTTATGCACCCAAATAAAAAGGAATTTTGGTTTGCGGGCGAATCGGAGGGGCTCACCTTTTCTTTGTTCAACCTTGTGCTCCACTATTTTAGCAGAAAGCAATAGCGCACGTAGAGCTAATAAGGACCGGTCGCACTCAGTCGCTACGGCGTCCGTGTGGAAACCCTTTGAACCGTTTGACTACTCCTTTACACACTTCTGCGTCTCTCTCTGAGGGAAACCCAGTGTATAATAGTGGAGACTACTCCCTGCTAACCACTCTTTTCATTTTGGGTTGTTCCTCTCCTTTCTCTAACGTACTTTTTAGACTTCTAGTACTCTTTTGTTTTGCCAACTAAACTAGAGATAGACCCTTGATACATAAACGGCGGGAACTAACCCATCCGTGACTTAAATCTCTGTTAACGAGTCTACGACGCGTAGACTCACCTTTTAACACAATAATCTTCAGCTTTTCTATACTCGTGGAAAATTGTGTTTATTTGTCGAACGAGAGTGTGTGTGTGTGTTGTTCCGGAGGCCAACACTTTCACTTACAAATTAGCCGTAAAGGTTTACACAACGACTACGGTTGGTCTCTACTTGGCAGAGAGAGGTCTCACAGCTCTTGTAGCCGGATCTCATGCTAGACTTTTATTTGTTGATTTTTCCTCTGCTTTTAACACAATTCAACCTCATATTCTAATTGGCAGACTTTTAGAACAATTTGAAATAAGCAATAATCTTATGGGCTGGACTCTTGATTTTTTAACTAATAGGACACAAGGAGTGTGAGAGAATGGGACCTGATCAAGTCAGCTCCTCCACTGGCTCCCCACAAGGATGTGTCCTTTCGCCACTATTATTTATACTTTACACTAATATGTGTAAAAGCAGGTGGGAAAATAGGACAATTTTAAAGTATGCAGATGACTGTAATTGTTAGTAGGCTCCAGGACAATGAGACAAGCCACGGCCCTGTCATTGACGCCTTTGTCAGGTGAGGAGTCCTATCTACAACTGAACATAAGCAAAACCAAGGACATGATCATTGATTTTAGAAGACATCCACACATACATGAAGTCTTAACAATCCAGAATCAGAAAGTAGAATTTGTGCAATCATACAAATATCTCGGGACAATTAATGACTCAAAATTGAGCTCTGATCCAAACTGTGAAGCTTTGTGCAAAAGGGGGCACCAGCGTTTGTACTGTCTTAGGAAACTGTCCTATTTTAACATTGACAAAACCATGATGATCATGTTCTATCGTGTGCTTTTATCGAGTCAATTCTGTCTTTTTCACTAATGTCATGGTTTGGTAACCTGACTTTAAAGAGCAGAAACTCTCTGAGTCAGATCGTAGTGGTCCAGCAGACTGATAAGTGAGCCACAGCTAAACCTGGAGACCCTGTACTACAGGCAGTAAAAGCGGTTATCCAGCTCCATTTTTAGATGATGACTCCCGCCCTCTGCACTCAGAATTTAAGCTTCTTCCTTCGGGCCGGAGGTTACTCGTCCCAAGGAGTAGAACGAAGCGGTATAAAAACAGTTTTATCCTAGCAGCTATTGCACAAATTAACACATCATAGGAGCGTCACACAGAT
>NW_011342006.1:419827-425861 GCF_000735185.1 Notothenia coriiceps
AAAATAAATAACTCTAATAATGAACCCATGTTTGTATAATTGAGTTAACTCCGTGTGTTGCTGCTAGCATACATAATACCTGACGTGGAAACGTTACTCGTGGATGGGGCTACAGAGCTACTAGAAAGACAGTTAAACCCGGTGCATTCCTCCGTCTGAATGTGGTGCACCTTTGCAAAATGTTTCGACAAATTGCTCGTGTTAACGCCCTTACATGCTAAACTCTTATTGCACTTTTGGTAACCAGCATTGTCCACATCGAGACGGGTAAAGTGTAACCACACCTCGGAGCGCGTTCTCTCCGCCATCTCCTCCGTGTGTGTGTGTGTTGCTGCATGTAGCAGCTGCGTGTGTGTAAACTGCTCCGCCCCCTCACACACAGACGGGGAAGAGAGAGAGATCTCTCGTCTGGATTGGAAAGATCGAAAATACTACAAATAATCATAGACGCATTTTGAAGTCTTTTTGCATATTAGAAACGGAGTTGGCGACACTAAAACTGCAATACAATGTTTGTGTAGCAACAATACATGACATATATTTTTAGTACCGATAAAAAGACAGATAACGTTGGAGCTTAACGGTACCACAGTCTTTAATAATTCAGCCCTGGGGCCCGTTTAATACCGGGGCTCGGTACCCATCCCTACTTGTGATAGTCGGACATGACAACCTGTGCAGCCCATGTATTGATTCCATCTGATAGCTGCTACAATACAAAACAACACTTCTGCCTGCTCTCCACAATGATCAATGACAGCGAACGGATGGTCAAAGTAAGGTACAAATAAACAGAATCACACGAAGCCTGGTTAGTGTTGCCTGACTTTATAAAGTGTGTTTTTTTTAGAAGTGTGTGGTTGCGTTCTAGTCCCTTTGCTCAGCGCTACTGCTTGTTTCAGCTTTTATTTGCCGTACTCTCCATAAACTGTTAGCTCAGGTTAAACTCGCCCCCCTCCGACGTAAGCGTGACGCATACGGTTCTTGCTTCTAGACCGATTTTTTTTCCGAGCTTGGTTTTCGGTGAAAAGAGCCGGCTCCGCTGCGGTGTGAACAGGAAAAACCGGTGCTTATCAGGCTCAAGATCCGAACCGGCCCTGGAACCGCATTGGTGTGAAAGGGGCATGTTTGCGGGGCCCCGCAGTCATCCGGTTCGACCTGACTATGGCTGTGACTGACCCGAGCTTGCGCCTCATCGTTCTGATAGCTCCACCCCTCCGCCCCTCCGCTCCAACCCCCTTCCCTCCCCCCACATCTACAGGTGAAAATTACTTTAGCGACACATTCATCTGCAAGTGCCCACATCAGGTTTTACAAGCTCTCGCATTTTGCACCATATCTACCTTCATAAATAAACTTCATCATGGTTTGAAAGGGTATTGCTTGGTTTAAAAAAATGTATTTATATTTTTTGTCCTCCTTTAGGTGTTCCATAGAGAACGAGTGGAGAACTTCCATTTCAACTTTTCTTTAGAAAACCAGATCCATAAAGAAGGGGAATACATCAATGACTCGTATGTACCGCTGCATCATCTTCATAACACAAAGCTATGCAGTGATATTGTCCGCACACAGCAGGTAGAGTCTTGAGGTTGAGTTGGAACACATGTGTGCTAAGACATGCTCAGCTTTAATACATATGCACAACTGAGTAATGAGTCTTTGGAAGTAGTCAGGAGTGTGAAGACGATACAGACTAAGGGCACTGAGATATCATAATGAAGAGCAGGCCAGAAATCGTACAAATGAGTATTGAAAACGTTAGAATTCAGAATGTCGTCGGCTCTTCTGATAGGCCTTTGTAGAGACCACCTAAAATGAGCCGGTAATTATTGGTGGCCGATGGATCAGATCACCCTCAGACCATAATAGCAAATTGAGGCTTAAAAATATGAGAAGACTTATCAATACCTCCATAATCTTCAGTCTGGTTAGCTATGAATCTTCCAAAACTTTGAAACACCTTGTCCTGGACATAGTTTCTACAGTATAAACTGCAACAGTACAAAAGGCCCACACAAACTGCAGAACACCAGGGCTTTCGGAACACTCAAATGATTTAATTCCCATTTAACCTGATAAGGGGCTTTTTTCCCCCGTTTTTTTCTGTGTCTCAGGGCTTCTTAAAATATCATGAACTATTCATGTGTCATACTCACTTAACGGGAAGAAACTCAGCTAACTGATGATATGAACCATTTTTAAAATAAAAAAACAAGTCTCACAAGAAGCTAACTTTTTGTTGAATGAGCCCTGAGCGAAAAAATGCTAACGCACTCTAGGTATAAATCGATCGATATACTTGGATATGCACAAACACACTTATGCTAACAAACTGAGATTCCACAGATTCTAGAAATATTAATATCATCACTGAGCGATCAGAACTTGCGACAGGGGAAGCAAATGCAGACATCACACAACGTAGCTTTAGGTAGCAAAACACGGAGATATGCTCACCTTTTGCTGTTATTCTGATCAAAAGTTGCGTTCAATGGCATTAAAACGAGAAAAACGCGGCTGAAGGTTAATCCATAGGTTAATCTAATGTGTCTGTCACTTTGAACAAATTATTGATGATCCATAATTCAATTTTAATGTAAAAAACTGAGTTTTCATATTAGCTGCTAATTATAGCTTCCAGAGTGTATGACAGCTCCCTGTTTTGTCTCCTTGGATACGAATCAAAACAACTCATAAACTGCCTTGGGCCAGGTGCTGAAATTGTAGCCCTTGGACCATCAGATATGACGATGCTGATTGGCTGAAATTATGTTTCGGCTGCATAGTACTTTTCAGGTAGCAACAGTCAGCAGTCAGTTGGCTGCTGCTGCACTTAGGGCTCTTTTCTTAATGCCCAGACGAGAGGTTAATGATACACGAGCAAAGATTTCTGCGGCCAGGCAGGAAACACATGACTTATCAGTAACTTTAGACATCGTAACACAATTTTAAACGAGATTTTATTGTGGATTATACATTTTTCTGATATATAATATGTACCTTGTATATTAAAAAAAAAAATGAAAAAAAAAAAAAAAATGTTTTAATGACAATCTAAAATGTGGGAAGAGGGGGGGCGGCGCCCGTAGCGCCCCTATGGGCCGGCCACCACTGTATATACTGTGTATACATGCATATGTCAGGTACACTATCAAGTCAGTAAATATGTAGCCCCTGATTTTGTTAGATTAACCTGAAGTCATATCGAGTGTCTGCTGTTCTGTTTTCCTTTGAAAAAGGGTTAGAGAGAACCCATCAACGCTACTCAGGCTTCACGTCTCACCGCTGTGCAGAGTTAATTCAGTTTGACCTTTTTGTAATCTTTAATTCCACAACAAATAAGGTACCTTTCATACTTGTTTTTTCTATTTTGCAACTATAATATTCTTTGAATTGATGTGCACCTATTTGTATCTCTTCATTCCTTTCAATCTGATTCTAGCTTTTAAACAAACTTTGCACCACCTCTAAAGTATCATCCAAGTTTAATTTTAAAACCATGAGCTGGACTTGGTGTTGCTGTGTGGTTTTGTCACAAAATGAGCGAGAGAACCCAAGGGTTAGGGTTACACTTCACCTCTGCACGAGGACATGTTCATTGCAGATATACAGTATGGTGTACTACTGTATATTATTTAACTTCTATGCATTTTGCAGAATTGAAAAATACAGAATGGGCTTTAACTTATTATACGGTATTGATGGTATAATAAAGGCTGCCAATGGAGTACACTATATCATGTTTCCATGGAGATGATCATTCCACCCTTTGAACTCCGTGGCAGTAATATCAGAGACGGCCATGTTGAATTAACCAGTCAAACCCATTCTTACCTTTCTAATTCTGAGCTGCCACAGCAATAGAAGTGAGTCCATGTTTTGTTTGTCTGTTGGCTTGTGTGTGTCCCACCCCACCCCCATAGGTTCATCAAAATAGAGATGAAGTCAGTGAGGTTTGAGGGCTCACTGTTTGAAGGCTGTCGCTTTGAAGACATCAGGTCCACAGACACTATGTTTGAGAACTGCACCATCCGCTCCACCCGCTTCTCTGACACAGGTAGGTTCAGCTGGAGCAGGAGGGGGGCCATTACAGAAAACAAGAGTGATGCAGGAGTTACGGTTCAGAGGGTTAAATCTAAATCTTTACTCGCTGCTGCATTCCATCATTTTCAGGAACCTCTCAAAACCAGATACTTCAAACAAATATTTGCAGTGCTCACACTAAATATATTAAGAATCCCTCAATGGTTCACTATTTTACATTAAATTGTCATCACTGCATTACAAAATATAAATACTTGTTATCCCAAACGTATACAGATGAAAGGCTGCCTAAACAATAATGTAGGTCTAGTCTATAATACATGTATTAAGAACGGTAGTTTAAGAAATGAAGCTGGTACAGTTCGAGAGTTTTGGCCATGGTTTCATAAATTAAAGTATTTTTGTGGTTGATAAAGGTGTCGCACTATTATTTATATTGCGTCCCCTGATAATTACTCTAAATAAATGACATTTTACTATGAATCTTTATGATGTCAATTTTAAAGCTGACAATAAAATCTTGTATATCACAGACTCTGTCGCCGACCAGGGTTGTGGTCGAGTTGTCACACATCAGGCCGTCTTTTCCTAACCGCCATTGCTTAACCTCTGTGACTCACGTCATGGGGTTAAACAATTTCGCAAGTTATTGCATTAGTTTTAAAATGCGTAATAAGCACCGTAATTTACATTAGCTCGTTTCTCCGTCACAATCGTTTGCAATGAATTGTGGGACAACATTTTCTCCTCCCCTTTGTAAAGGATGGTCCAGTGTATCCTCAGGTAAAGGAGGTTATAAAGGAAATATTGAAGTTCCTTTCCATCACCTAGAGACTCTGAACAGCTCTTTTCATGGCTGCTCTTAAAGAACTTCCAGATCACTTTACTGTTACGAACGTTCCTAAGCAAAAAGGTCTTCTCCAGGTTTCAACATGTCAGCTATAATTACTGTTCTGTCAAAGCAAATATATCCAGGTCTGAAAATATGTATCACACATGTTGGTTATTTACAGTTTACAGTTATGTAGCAAGGTGTAAAACCATGTGAATAATTTAGCTAAAGATTAGCATGAAGGACTAAGCTACAAAGTTTTTTCCAAAAAGTGGCTGTGGGGCAAAGTTCATCTTAACCCCCAATGAGGCACTGGAGTTAAGTGGTGTAAAATGCTCTTTCAATATAGTTGTACACAACTGATGTGTTTGTGATGTTTTAAACATTATGGTAAAGCCATCATGCCAAGAAAGCCCAAGAGAAAGACTGAGGAGATGAAGAAAGCAGCCACTGATGGAGAAGCTGGAGAATCCATCAGAGCAGTGGCAAAAGACAGAAATATTGACAGGTCAACCCTGCGTAGAGAAGTGAAAACAGGAGGTACAGAAAAACAGCAGAGGATAGAGGGTCTTCACACAGGAGAGAGAAGGGGCTTCAGACCAGATCAAAAAACTGCTGACCAGTTCCATGGCCTTACTCCTAAGACATGCTGTGAACTGGCTCTGAATTACAGACAGAAACAGCACTCCTGTACCACACAACTCAGGTTCAAACTTGAAAAGTCAACTGGTCATTTTACCCCCAGATGGCTCAATTTACCCCTCGACTGGGATCAATGTACGCCTTAGGGTTAGGTTGCTGTGGTCATCTTACCCCTCTCTCCCTTACTGATCATTTAAATGTATTAGATACCATACATCATTATACTTTAGAAATTAAGAAGTGGTTAGACAGCAAAATACAGTATATGTTGAGTAACTGTATGTTGAAATGAGTTTTATCTGGTTCTGAATCATTGTACCAGTAAGGCCTCATGTTCTATTATAGACATAACAGCAGGTTCAAGCTCCATCTGAACCTCCTACCAGTACAAAGGAAAATCATACAATATTGCCCACTAATTTCAGTCTTTCCTCTTTTTTTGCCTTTAATATTCTATTTCCTCTATTTTATTTAATCCAGACCCCAACAGCTATATATATATGCTTTTTTCTA